>NW_028270154.1:50053473-50275973 GCF_037043375.1 Chiloscyllium plagiosum | reverse complement strand
GTTTCTGTTGGATCTACTTCCACCACCATTTTACACAGTTCATTGCCGATCACACCAACTTGCTGTTCCTGCACCGATTTGAAAATTGTACCATTTGGATTCTATTGTCCCATGCTTCTAACTGACTTCTGTCACCTCTCACATTGACTTGAATTGTATGTTCTATTTTTTTTACCCATTCTGCTCAAAAGGGCAATATGTTTCTCTTTTTTTTGAATATCTTTTGAATGTGTGTATATTGACATCAAACATGCCAACTTTGACGATTCCCTCACCAAGGAGAAAGTGACGGCTGCAGATGCTGGAGATCAGAGTCGAAGAGTGTAATGCTGGAAAAGCACAGCAGGTCAGGCAGCATTCGAGGAGCAGGAGAGTTGATGTTTTGGTCATAATCCTGATGAAGGGTAATGATGAACGTCCCCTCACCAACGCTTCATCAAAGAAACAAATCCTGTTGGTCAAAAATGATTTGTCTTGAATGTACCCATGACAATGTTCACTTAATTATGCCATCGTTTTGTCCAAGATTAAGGAAAATTAAGTTGGCATTATTTTCTCGGCTGCCCCGCCATCTATTCATAAGTACGCTAATTTCCTTAATGCTAATTAATTTTGTCCATGATCACTTCCTAAATGTTTTCCTATCACCCATGGAAAGGCAGGCATGCAACGTTAGGCAAACAAACTTTAACTATATTAAGATATTGATTATAAATCTCTACATTTGAGCACAGTTACAACATTTTCAATTTGAATTGTCACCAAAACACACAATTAGCAAACTGCTATTAGACTTTCCATCTTTTGCACCATTGTTTCCCTCAGCAATCATTGAAGCTGCATCTGTGTTGCATGACTTTATTTCAGTCATTGTGTTGGATAGCCAATGCATTCTGCACTTTATTCTATTCTGCTATGTCCCAAAAAATTTCTTATCAATATCTGTCTTAATTTTAGCGCAAATGTTTTGAATGGGCAAATGATTGGTCCATGATGCATGTTTTTGTTATCATTGATGCTACAAGGCTCTTTGAGGTGAAATACTGGAGATACATCAAATGGGAGAAAAAGTGCATTCCATTTTAAAAGAACTTATTGTTTGTCGTAGACTAAGAAGTATGTTTCCTTCTAGTAAATCTTGTCCTTCCTTCCCTCCCTCCTTACCATTAGAATTATTTGAATCTGCCTTTACCACTTCCTACTTCTCAGTATTAATTGAAAGCATATAGCTCTCCTGAACATCTTGCATTTTGCTCACCCAAGTTGATATGCTCCTGACTTCCATTGAATGGAGACAGTTAGTTATATAAGGGATAGAGTTTACATTCCACTACCTGCAGGGATTTGTCTTCAGTCCTGTCCTCCACCTATCTTGAAATAATATTTTAAAAGTTGGAGCGTCATGAGCTTCTCTCCACCCTCCCTTAAGTTTACAGGAAGGACCAGACTCTTTCTCCAATTTCCCCCATCCCAACAAGAGTCCTTATGTTCCCTTCAGATATCCATTGGTAAATGTAACATCTTCATAGAATGCATTCTAAGAAAATGAAGTGTTAGTATAAATGGTGTAGCATTTTTAAAATTAAAGTTTGATAACTTTTGTTTGAAATATTTTGATTAAACAGATATTATTTAATCTATTTTGAGGTAGGAATTTTGATTAAAGGAAATAAAATGCTTGCTGATGTTGAATAATGCATTAAACTTCTCTTAACATCAATAAGATTTTTTTTCTGAAAGCTCAGAAGCAATATTAAAATTAATCTTAAATCCCCGAATCTTTATATTCTGTGACTTAACATCTGTGCAGTGAATATTTTTGTAAATTAATCCTATCTAAACTATTTCAAAGTATTTTAATACACTGATTTGCATTTTGATTTACACTTTGTTAATCATTTTCAGTTTAAAATCTTGTTCTATCTGTGATTGAACTGAATTTTGTTAAAGAGATTAATGTGAGCTGGTATCACTTGAATATCTAAATTTATTGCAGTACCCTTTTACAAATTGCATGTAGGTGAATTTCCTCTGAGCTTATCTTGTTTCGTTATCATAACTTTGGCAGATGTTCAGAAGTATGTGCTGAAGAGTGGCAACAGTGGAACAGAGTGACATTCATCCCATGTATTTTCCTATATACTGCTTTTGAGTCTCCGTGGAAATGTCTTGGGCATGGTAGTTGTTACTTTGCTGTTAATCTAACTTTTAAGGTAGCTGCTATAAATTGCAAATTTGGTTAATTATATCTACTTGCAAACTGCTGTGGATAATTGGAGGATGGTTGTAATTGCTTATAAATTTTCAAGCTCCAAGTAGAGGTCCCTGCTTTCATTATTTTATAAGTTTTAATCATAGCAAGGCGGGCCACAATACAAGATTGATGTACTGTAGTTGATGTTCAAGACCACTTGTCATTTTGTAGGTGAAATATACCTACTTTGATCGGGGTAATGGGAGTATTGAATGATGAGATAAATAAAAATTGGTGAATAAAAGATTTTAATGGAGAAAGGAGTGTAATGTATGAGAAAGCAGAGTTGAGAGACTGAACTAATAATTTTAAGGATGGGATGATGGCGGGTGGGAACTGATAAGGAGCAGTGACTGGAGGGTCAATGGATTACAGATCGTTTTGAGGGGGTGATCTGAGGCTCGAAACAAACAGTTGTCAGGGGAGGAAATGGTTCATTTAGTGGGCCTTTATCCTGGGTATACAAAATACAGTAAGGTTAGGATGTATTACAGCAAAAGAGGAAACTATATGGAAGTACAGTCAGTTATTCTATAATGTGATGGTTGAGTTCTTGTGCAACCCCACATTGTAGAAAAATCACACTTTAGAAACCATGCTTAAAGTGTTGGTGCTGTAATTGTGTTACAGACAACACATTTTAAATGTTTGCATTTTAGAAACAGCGTTCCCAATTCATCAATTGCGTTACAGCGAATTTGCAATGACAAAGAACATGTTATAACAAAACGACCTGTAGTTATATTGATTACAACCATTACAGCACAAAAGGTGGTCATTGAGCTGGCCGAATTTTGAATGTTAGCCGATTTATCCCACTCCCCTTTTCCTTTTATTTCTGTAGGCTTTCACTTGAAATCTGTCTCCTCTGGTTACTGACCCCCCCCCCCCCCCCCCCGTCACAGAAAGCAGTTTCTCCTTCATTACTTGATCAAAACCCCATCAGTTTTGAGCATATTTACTAAGTCTTTTAGCCTTCTCTTCATGAAATCAAACATTCCCAGCTCCTTTAGCCTTGCCATATAACTGGGGTCCTTTGGCCCTAGCACCATTCTAGTACATCTCGACTGAAGCTGCATTGAGCAATTGACATACTCACTCAAATGTGCAGAATTACTTCTGCTCAGGCCTAACAATGTTTTATAAAGTATAAGCAGCCTGTAAAAGTGAAGATGCTGTATACCTTTTTATAGTGGAGTCCGATTGAATATTTCGCTTAGTGAAATGAATTGGCTGAAATCCTCTGCAATGGTTGGGGTTGACGGATATTTACTATATTGGATTGTGCATTTCTTCCAGGCTTTATGATTCTTATCCAAGTGTCTATAAGGAAGGCAGCTATGATTTTTTTAAATGACACATATGATTGTATTAAGTGGCATAAGAACATGAATCAAATATAGAAATAAAAGGCTTATGGGGTAAATGGTTGCATCAGAATAAGAGGATGACAGGAAGCATAGAAAGTCTGGCACTGTGATCCAGAAATCTAATTATAATTAATTGTGTAATATTTTCAGATCCTCACTTTTTAAAAAAATCTCATTCAGCTTAATATTTTGATTTATTGCATGCAGTAGCAATGGTTACATAATGAAGTTCTCAGATCAGTATTCAAGCGCATATACTTCACACTTTCCATACCACGTCATTACATCATGACACATTTTAGGTAATTATAAGAAAAATCACTTAATACAGCAGTATTATATTTTAATCACCACTAGGCTAAGTTGCACAGTAGTTGGGCTACTTGTTAAATAGATGTGCAAAATATCAAGCAATATATTAAATACCTGGCGGACAGGGCTGTCTTTATAGAAGTTTATTGCTGGCAGACAAGACTCGCCATCAGTAACATGGAATCAGTTAAGACTGCTGCATGCTATTTTTAAAATTTTGTGTTGACTAGTTTCTGTGTAGTGGTGTTAACAACAACACCTAATTTGCCTCATTGAAACATTTGTTTGCTCAATTTAAGTGTTGTTTCTTAATTCAAATACCCTTCTCCTGTATCTTTTGAAGCTAATCACTCTTGGTTTTCTTGTCTACGCCTGCCTATATTGGTGTATTTTAATGACTAGTATTGATGTTTCACTTTTTTTTTCTCTACTAGCTGTAGGTATGAATAACTAATTTAACGTCTGATGTGTACTCTTGCCACATGCACAGTTTTATAAATAACTGGATAAGATTTTGTTTGGTTTAATTTGCGTGATTCACTGTTTGTAATCCCAAAGAAGGTAAACTTCAGTACCATTATTGTATGTCAATATTGCAATGTACAATAGCTTCTAATGCAAATTGAGTAAGAATACTGACACTGTTACTCCTTAATAACATAATGCTATACATTTGTGGTGCATTGATAGTGTCCCTGCCTCTAGACTGGGAGGCTTGGGTTCAAATACCATCTACTCCAAATGTGGGTGGTGTTGCTGAACAGATTTGGTTAGAAAATATCTACATACGATACAATACGTATTGTTAGGAATTCTGACACTTCTATCGGTATCTGCTGTATGGATTCTGCACCCACAGCATCTAACCACCCCACAGTGACTTTTCACCTGAGGGTTATTTGCAACACCAGTTTGTTCTCTTGAAACTCGTGAAGTGGGTTTCACTTTTTGTAAATGGATGTCATGAAGGAGAATTTTGTCTTTACGAGGTCAGAATTTGCAAAGCAGCCATCTAGCTAACTATACAGAAAAGGTGGGATTGAAATTCCTGTGCATAGCCTTTCTGTTTTTGGATACAATCAGTTATTAGCTCCCAAATGTCTGCCCATCTTGCAGCATTGTTCGGCCATATGACTTGTTTTCAGTGTCCATCAGAGCTTCTGAGAAACCTGACTTTCCTTTTTAAATTATGAAAATGCAACTTTTAAGGAATGATTTTGTACAACATTTTAATCAGGATCCTGTCAGCTCAGTTTTACGGGCATATTTCCAATTTGTTATTACTGTTTCTCTTGTTTTTAATTTTTCACAAATGTGGTTCTAACTAGCAAGGCCAGCGCTTGTTGCCTTTCCTAATTATCCTGAATGGAGTGACTTGTTAGATTCATTGCGAGGGCAGTAAAAAGTTTACCACGTTGTAGATCTGGAGTTGTACAGTACAAATAAAAATGGTAGTTGCTTCCATAGAAGTGGACGTGCTGGTGTTGGACTGGGGTGGACAAAGTCAAAGTTGCACTGCACCAGGTCCAACAGGTTTATTTGAAATCACAAGTTTTTCAGCTTTGCTCCTTCATCAGATGAAATGAAGGGAAGCACACAGACAGAGAGATCGAAAGATAGTACAAATGGTGCGAGTGAAGTGTCGACCGGCTGAATAATCTTTACAGGTGATCAAAAGTGTCAGACAGCATGACTAAAGTGTCAACAGCTGAATAACAAATGAAGGGATGACCTATGATCCGATTTAATTGAGGCAGAGATAATTTCAAAAAAAAGTAGAAAATGGTGCTGGAGACAACCCAAATATACAAACTATTTTTAAAGTGATTTTTGCATTCTGTTCCCTCCCAGTCAGGGAACACTTCAGCGATCAAGGACATTCTGCCTTCAAGAGACACAACATAGAAATTGCTGAGCAGAAACTGGTAGCCAAGATCCATAGTCATGAAGACCCTTACTATTCTGTTTTGACAGCACCTTGATAACTTATCATCTCCATATCCTAATTAGTTTGTACAGGATTACTTGTTACTTTGGTTAGACCCTCGGCATGCGACTCTTTTATACCTATCATGTTGTTCCAGTCAAGCTTAAAGTTGTTCTGGAAAAGCACAGCAGGTCAGGCAGCATCCGAGGAGCAGGAGTCATAGAGATGTATAGCACGGAAATGACCCTTCGGTCCAACTCGTCCATGCCGACCAGATATCCCAACCCAATCTAGTCCCACCTGGCCCATATCCCTCCAAACCCTTCCTATTCATATACCTATCCAGATGCCTTTTGAATGGTGCAATTGTACTAGTCTCCACGTTCCTCTGGCAGGTCTCTCTTATATCTTTCCTCACTCACCCGAAATCTATACCCTCTAGTTCTGGACTCTCCCACCCCAGGGAAAAGACTTTGCCTATTTACCCTATCCATGCCCCTCATGATTTTATAAACCTCTATAAAGTCACCCCTCAGCTTCTGACGCTCCAGGGAAAACAGCCCAACCTATTCAACCTCTCCCTGTGGCTCAAATCCTCCAAACCTGGCAAAATCCTTGTAAATCTTTTCTGCACCTTTTCAAGTCTCACAACATCTTTCCAATAGGAAGGAGACCAGAATGGCACGCAATATTACAGCAGTGGCCCAATCAATGTCCTGTACAGCAGCAACATGACCTCCTAGCTCCTGTACTCAATACTCTGACCAATAAAGGAAAGCATACCAAATACCACCTTCACTATCCTAACTAACTGTGACTCCACTTTCAAGGAACTATGAACCTGTATTTCAAGGTCTTTTTTTTTGTTTTCTCAGCAACACTCCCTCGGACCTTACCATAAAGTGTATAACTCTTGCTAAGATTTGCCTTCCAAAAATGCAGCACCTCACATTTATCTAAATTAAACTCCATCTGCCACTTCCAGTTTTGGTGTCATCAGCAAACTTACTAACTATACTTCTTATGCTCCCATCCAAATCATTAAATTGACATTTCAGGCAGGAGTCCTTCATCAGGAATTCCTGATTCCTGATGAAGGGCTCCTGCCCGAAACATCGATTTTCCTGCTCCTCGGTTGCTGCCTGACCTGTGCTTTTCCCGCACCACTCTAATCGTGACTCTAATCTCCAGCATCTGCAGTCCTCACTTTCACCGTGTTATTCCAGTCATTTGGTTTGTCTCCAGCACCATCTTACACTTGTTGTTTTTTTAAAATTGTAATGATCTCTTTGCCCCAATTAATTGGATTAAAGGTCATCCCTTCACTTGCCATTCAGCTATTGACATTTTATTCATGCTGTCTGACACTTTTGATCATCTGCAGAGACTTACTATTCAGTCTGTCGACGCTCCAATCACACCATTTGTACTATATTTTGATCTCTCTATCTATAAATTCTGTGCCTTCGTGCTTCCCTTCATTTCATCTGATGTAGGAGCAGTGCTACAAAGGCTTGTGATTTTAAATAAACCTGTTGGACTATTATCTGGTGTCATGTGACTTCTGACCGCTTCCATAGAAGACATTGAAAAACTGGGTTTTCACAGCAAGTTGCTATGGTCACCACTACTGAGATTAGCTTCATATTCATATGTATTAATTGAATTTAAGCTCCATAGTGAAATCTGACTGCTTTTATTAAGCATTAGGCTGACCGCTGCATAACGAGTCCTTTTGACACAAGTACCATGTCATCAACTGTCTTTCCCCAGCCTAGACCCTTTGCAATGGTCTCTTCATCATCACAAATGGCAGAAACTCCATGGAGAATTAATTGTGATTTTAGTTCGGGAGGGAGGCTATAAGGCAACACCAACAAGGTGAGTCAGAGCAGTGGGAATGTTTGAGTTATTTGACTTGGAGTAATCGAACAGGAGTCAGTTTTTCTACAGTTTGGGGGAGCAAAAATCAACAACGCATGATATCTTAAGGAAGCAGTAGGTGATTGGTACATATAATCTGTTTATTATATCTAAATTAGGTAACGGAGTCTTGTTTATGAAGTGAGGCTTATTTATAGCCAATGAAATACTGGCACAGTGTGGGGTATCAGTACAGGTAAAGTAATTAATTAAATGGAGGAATTACAGGGCTGCTTCAGCATTGCAAACACACCCTGTACAATGTGGGAACACAAGACATATTGTTAGACAATAGGTGCAGGAGTAGGCCATTCGGCTCCTCGAGCCAGCACCAACATTCATTATGATCACACCTGATCATCCACAATCAGTATCCTGTTCCTGCCTTATCCCCATAACCCTTGATTCCACTATGTTTGAAAGCTCTATCTATCTATCTCTTTCTTAGAAGTATCCAGAAATTTGGCCTCCACTGCCTTCTGGGCAGAGCATTCCATATATCCATCACTCTCTGGGTGAAGGAGTTTCTCGTTGACTCTGTTCTAAATGGCCTACCCTTTTTTTTTTTAAACTGTGTCCTCTGATTCTGGACTCACACATCAGTTAGTTGCGGTAGCTCTTGGTTTTGGAATCTGAGCAGCTTTTGGTATCACTGCAGTGCACCTCTTGAGACTGAGAGCCTTGTGAACAGATTTGGTCCCTGCACTGCTTGAGTCTGCAGGGAATTGTCACCACTGGTAGTCAAAGCACAATGGGTAGATTGCTGTT
The DNA here is from genome assembly GCF_037043375.1 of Chiloscyllium plagiosum. Taxonomy (NCBI): domain Eukaryota; kingdom Metazoa; phylum Chordata; class Chondrichthyes; order Orectolobiformes; family Hemiscylliidae; genus Chiloscyllium; species Chiloscyllium plagiosum. Next base: position 50,267,419 of record NW_028270154.1, on the reverse strand, counting down.
AAGTCTTTCATCTCTTAAACTGGGTTACAGGTTTTGATTCATTAATATATAAATCCCCAGAACTTCTTTCAAGTCACATTCCAAAGATAACTTAAGATTTTATTTAAAAAAAAAGGTGATATCTCAGCTCTGACAAAGTATTAAGTGAGAGGTTGGAGTGTCTGTATTGCAGCTTTGAGTCAGACTAGTTCTATTTCCAAAGTAGGAATTTATAAAATGCCAGCAGATTGTGCTTTTTTTGAGCAAAAGTAGAATGTATCTGCACATACAATTCTGCATATGCAAATTCATCTCATAGACTTCTGTGTGTGCGTGCATGTGAGGGAGAGATTGCAAGTATGCTGGAGTATAGGCCTGTGAGAAGGTGTGCATGTGTGTGTGTGTGTGTGTGTGTGAGAGAGAGAGAGAGAGAGAGAGAGAGAGAGAGAGAGAGAGAGAGAGAGAGACACACATGTGAATGTGAGTATGTAAGGGTGTGTGTGTACATGTGCTTGTGTGTGTGAGAGAGTGCATAGTGTGGTGGGGTCACCTGTAGTGTGACACACAGCCCCTCTCTCTCCCTCCCTTACATGCACGCACACACATGAAAGTCTATGGGGTGAATTTACATTTGCAGATATGTTCTGTTTTGCTCAAAAAGTGCACAATCTGCAGGTAGTCATTCCATGTGACTTTTTATACATTCCTACTTTGGAAATAGAACCAGTCTGACTCTAACCTCACTCATTTAATGCATTGTCTGAGCTGAGATGTCACCTTTTTTTAGTAAAACCTGAAGTTATCTTGGGAATGTGACTTGAAAGAAGTTCTTGGATTTACATATTAATGAATTGAAACCTGCCACCCATTCTAAAAGATGAAATACTTAAAGCAATCTAGGTTTGTTTCATATAGCATATCAGTTGCATGACACAATCACCTTGTGCTATAAATTCTGTTTCTTATGGTCCTGCCCCACTAGTTACTTGACAAAGGAGCAGCACTCTGAAAGCTAGTATTTCCAAATAAATCTGTTGGACTATAAACTGGTGTTTGTGATTTTTAACTTTGTCCAACCCCTGTCCAATACCAGCACCATCTCATCATCCAAATGATTGACACTGACACTGTTTCAAACTATTAAGTGAGTCACTTATTGGCCAGAAGTATAGAATTTTCAGATGGTTTTATGAAGCAACTATAAAAACAGTTCACATGCAGATCGCTGTCTTGAATCTTATGGAGGCCTTCTGAGGAGATCAGCATGGCAAGTGGCAGAGACCAACTGACCATCCACAGAGGAGAAAAGAAAACAACTTTGCAGACCCAGAGACAGAGTGGCTGTGTAAATCTACAAGAAACTTATGGGGTCAAACAGGATTAGAGATAGTATATTCAGTACGAAATGTTTTGGTAACTTGTTTCCTAATAAAGATTGGGAGTGTTTTGCATTGTGTTTATAGTGATTTGATCACTTTTTGGTATTGATGGACACTAGGGCAAATTCATTCTGGTTGGAGCTGTCTAACTTGTTTTAAGGATGAAGTAGACAGCTGTGAGTGCTAGATGCCTACCACCATCTGGGTGAAAATGTTTTTCTCCTACCTCTTCTTCTGAACTGTCTGCCCCTTACCTTAAATCCATGCACTCTGGTCACTGATCCCTCCAAGGGGAAATGTTTATTCCTGTCTGCCCTATCTATGCCCCTTAATTTCATCTCAATTGTGTCCCCCCTCTCAATCCCTCTGTTTCAAGGAAAACAACCTCAGACTGTCCAATTACTTTTCAAAATTAAAACTCTCCAGTCCAAGCAACATTCTGGTAAATCTCCTTTACACAGTCTGCAGTGCTATAACAGTCCTCCTGGCTAATGATAAAACATAGGGTGTGTGGAAAGATTCTTGGCATGTAAGGTGCATAAGGGGCAATAGATTTCTGTGGGAAAGAAGTGACATTGCATGGGTGGGAGTTAGAGGGCTCTCGTGGATTTGTTGTAGCTGGGACAAGGTACCACAGGTCTTTTTTTTAACCAGCTTGTCTCTGAACCTGGCAAATCATATATCTGGCTCTGAACACTTTTCTCTAATCAGCTGGTCTGAATACAGCCTGTGCCTTACACAATAGCCCAGTAATGAATGTCTGGCTTTCCTTAACACTCACTCATGGTGGCTGGTCTGAGCTGGGATTTTCCTGACCAGCTCCTCCAGGTCCATAACTCCAGGTGTATCACATAACAAAGGAAGGCTGTGTGAAGCAATTATCTACAAGAGCTATCGAAGCAATATCTATTTTCCATTTGAATATCAGTGGCTGTTTATCTTACAGGTGTATGGATCTCATGATGCTCAAATCTTGTGAACCTGAAACATAAAAGAAACCTAATCAAAAAATAAACTGGATATCTGAAACAAACAAAATTGTTGGAGAAATTCAGTAGGTCTGGCAACATCTGTGACAAGGAGTCACTATACTCAATGCTGTTAACTCTGTTTTCTCTCCACAGGTGCTACCAGATCTGCTGAGTATCTCCACCAATTAGTTTTGTTTGTTTACTTGAAACCTGGCAGACTGCCAATAAACACCAGCAGTACCACAGCTGCAGAGACAGAGTGTGCCATTTTGCCTTTAAGGAGCTGTGAAGTTTAAAAATAATCTAATCAAGCCACCTCCATAAAATAAATCCAGAGATCTCCTAGAAGAATTTTGCTTTCAGATACCAATGCCTATCTCTGATATGCTGATAGTCTTCACTTTAAACCATTCGAGTGACCTGACCACAGCTTTTGAAACAAAATTCTAGAATAGAAAATCTCCTCTTTCACTTGATTCTCTCAAACATGTGCACAGCTAATGTTGGTTCTTGCTATTTATAAAAGTGCATCATCACTATCCCTTTTTAATTGCACCTTTTTTTGGGACATATGTTGGTTAGTTAACATGAAGTTAGACTTTCTGGAATGAACGTTTGAATAAATAATATTCCTACGTTTTAAATCTGAAAGCCTGCTGGTAATTTGTTTTTAAATTAACAACAGTAATGGATTTTGAAACAGACATTTTTTTCTTTCCTTTTTTAAAAAAAAACCTTTTGTTAATTATGGAGAGACATTAAGGGGAATTGAGAGTTTCAACTAATCTTGCCTATCAGTGTCAATGTGGAGAATAACTTGAATTTATCAGCAGAGATTGATGACGAAGCAGTTGAACAAATAGCAGCTGATCTGAATGGATTTGCCAACTTGTATCTGCCTATTAAAGTCATAGAGATGTACAGCATGGAAACCGACTCTTCGGTGCAACCCGTCCATGCCGACCAGATATCCCAACCCAATCTCGTCCCACCTGCCAGGACCCGGTCCATATCCCTCCAAACCCTTCCTACTCATATACCCATCCAAATGCCTCAAATGTTGCAATTGTACCAGCCTCCACCACATCCTCTGGCAGCTCATCCCATACACGTACCATTCTCTGCGTGAAAAAGTTGTCACTTGGGTCTTTTTTTTATATCTTTCCCCTCTCACCCTAAACCTATGCCCTCTAGTTCTGGACTCCCCGACCCCAGGGAAAAGACTTTGCCTATTTATCCTATCCATGCCCCTCATAATTTTGTAAACTTCTATAAGATCACCCCTCAGCCTCCGATGCTCCAGGGAAAACAGCCCCAGCCTGTTCAGCCTCTCCCTGTCGCTCAGATACTCCAATCCTGGCAACATCCTTGTAAATCTTTTCTGAACCCTTTCAAGTTTCACGACATAGGAATAGGAAAGGAGTTTTCTACAGGCGTCCTAATAGTCCTAGAGACGTAGAAGGAAGGATTGCGAGGATGATTCAGGAGAAGAGTGAAAGTAATAGGGTGGTTGTTATGGGGGACTTTAACTTTCCTGATATTGACTGGGAAAGCTATAGCTCGAGTTCGTTAGATGGGTCGGTGTTTGTCCAATGTGTGCAGGAGGGTTTCCTGACACAATATGTAGACAGGCCAACAAGAGGTGAGGCCATACTGGATTTGGTTCTGGGTAACGAACCAGGCCAGGTGTTAGAATTAGAGGTAGGTGAGCACTTTGGGGACAGTGACCACAATTCGGTTACTTTTACTCTCGTGAAGGAGAGGGATAAGTGTGCACTGCAGGGCAAGAGTTATAGCTGGGGGCAGGGAAATTATGCGGTGAGGCACGACTTAGGATGCGTGGCTTGGAAAAGTAGGCTTCAAGGGAAGGGCGCAATTGATATGTGGAGCTTGTTCAAGGAGCAACTATTGAGTGTCCTTGATAAGTATGTACCTGTCAGACAGGGAGGAAAGGGTCGTGTGAGGGAGCCGTAGTTTAATAAGAAATTGGAATCCCTTGTTAAAGGGAAGAGGGCAGCCTATGTAAAGATGAGGCATGAAGGTTCAATTGGGGCGATTGAGAGTTATAAGGTAGCCAGGAAGGATCTGAAGAGAGAGCTAAGAGCAGCAAGGAGGGGACATGAAAAGTCCTTAGTTGGTAGGATTAGGGAAAACCCAAAGGCTTTCTATAGGTATGTCAGGAATAAAAGAATGACTAGGGTAGGAATAGGTCCAGTCAAGGATAGTAGTGGGAAGTTGCGTGTGGAGGCTGAAGAGATTGGAGAGACACTGAATGAATATTTTTCGTCAGTATTCACTCAGGAACAGGACATTGTAGCCGATGTGAATACTGAGTCACAATTAATTAGAATGGACGGCTTTGAGGTATGTAGGGAAGAGGTGTTGGAAATTCTGGAAAGGGTGAAAATAGATAAGTCCCCTGGGCCTGATGGCATTTATCCTAGGATTCTCTGGGAAGCAAGGGAGGAGATTGCAGAGCCATTGGCCTTGATTTTTATGTCCTCGTTGTCTACAGTAATAGTGCCAGAAGACTGGAGGATAGCAAATGTGGTTCCCTTGTTCAAGGAGGGGAGTAGGGATAACCCTAGTAACTATAGGCCGGTGAGTCTCACTTCTGTTGTGGGCAAAGTCTTAGAGAGAATTGTAAGGGATAGGATTTATGAACATCTGGATAGGAATAATGTGATCAAGGATAGTCCGCATGGTTTTGTGAAGGGCAGGTCGTGCCTCACAAACCTTATTGAATTCTTTGAGAAGGTGACTAAGGAGGTAGACGAGGGTAAAGCGATAGATGTGGTGTATATGGATTTTAGTAAGGCATTTGATAAGGTTCCCCATGGTAGGCTACTGCAAAAAATACGGAGGTATGGCATTGAGGGGGAGTTGGAGGTTTGGACTAGGAATTGGCTGGCTGGAAGAAGACCGAGGGTAGTAGTTGATGGTAAAGGTTCATCTTGGAGTGCAGTTACTAGCGGTGTTCCATAAGGATCTGTTTTGGGACCATTGCTGTTTGTCATTTTTATAAATGACCTGGAGGAGGGGCTAGAAGGTTGGGTGAGCAAGTTTGCGGATGATACGAAAGTCGGTGGAGTTGTTGACAGTGAGGAAGGATGTGTCAGGTTACAGCGGGATATAGATAAGCTGCAGAGCTGGGCAGAAAGGTGGCAAATGGAGTTCAATGTAGGTAAGTGTGAGGTGATTCACTTTGGTAAGAGTAACAAAAAGATGGGGTACTGGGCTAATGGTCGGATACTTGGTAGTGTGGATGAGCAGAGGGATCTTGGTCTCCATGTACACAGATCTTTGAAAGTTGCCACCCAGGTAAATAGTGCGGTGAAGAAGGCATATGGCATACTGGCTTTTATTGGTAGAGGAATTGAGTTCCGGAGTCCTGAGGTCGTGTTGCAGTTGTATAAGACTCTGCGGCCACATCTGGAGTATTGTGTGCAGTTTTGGTTGCCATACTATAGGAAGGATGTGGAGGCACTGGAATGAGTGCAGAGGAGGTTTACCAGGATGTTGCCTGGTATGGTAGGAAGATCATATGAGGAAAGGCTGAGGCACTTGGGGCTGTTTTCATTGGAGAAAAGAAGGTTTAGGGGTGACTTGATAGAGGTGTACAAGATGATTAGGGGTTTAGATAGGGTTGACCATGAGAACCTTTTTCCACGTATGGAGTCAGCCATTACGAGGGGGCATAGCTTTAAATTAAGGGGTGGTAGGTATAGGACAGATGTTGGGGGTAGATTCTTTACTCAGCGAGTTGAGAGTTCATGGAATGCCCTGCCAGTAGCAGTGGTGGACTCTCCCTCTTTATGGGCATTTAAACGGGCATTGGATAGGCATATGGAGGATAGTGGGCTAGTGTAGGTTAAGTGGGCTTGGATCGGCGCAACATCGAGGGCCAAAGGGCCTGTACTGCGCTGTAATTTTCTATGTTCTATAACATCTTTCCGATAGGAAGGAGACGAGAATTGCACGGAATATTCTAACAGTGGCCTAACCAATGTCCTGTACAGCCGCAACATGACCTCCCAACTCCTGTACTCAATACTCTGACCAATAAAGGAAAGCATACCAAAAGCCGCCTTCACTATCCTATCTACCTGCGACTCCACTTTCAAGGAGCTATGAGCCAAGGTCTCTTTGTTCAGCAACACTGCCTAGGACCTTACCATTAAGTGGAAAAGTCCTGCTAAGATTTGCTTTCCCAAAATGCAGCACCTTGCATTTATCTGAATTAAACTCCATCTGCCACTTCTCAGCCCATTGGCCCATCTGGTCCAGATCCTGTTGTAATCTGAGGTAATCCTCTTCACTGTCCACCACACCTCCAATTTTGGTGTCATCTGCAAACTTACTAACTGTACCTCATATGCTCGCATCCAAATCATTTATGTAAATGACAAAAAGTAGAGGGCCCAGCATCGATCCTTGTGGCACTCCACTGTTCTGATGTTTTAGGAAGTTGTCAGCAAGTTGGATACTTTCCAGAATTCTTTATGGAAAATATTTGATTGTAGTTTTGCACGAAATAATTAGAAAAAATAAAGTTTGTTCAAATGGCAGTTGTTCAGGTGGGAGATTAGAATAAATATTTCTCTTTCTGGAATGTTATTAGTAGTGTTATCAAAGGAATTGTACTTAATAGTGTATGTATTTGTAGTTTGGATGAATGAATAAGGGGTGATATCCTCTTGTAGATAGCACTGAGGTACAAGGCACATCAGGTTGTGCAGATGAAAAACAGAAGTAAACAAGATAGACAGATTAATTAAGTGGAACATTGATAAGTGGAGTACTGTCATGTGTGAGACCACCCACTTTTGAAGTCAACTTTTTCAACCATCCAAGGCGATGCTGCGGAGGAATAAAAAGGGCTCTGAACATTTAGGTGAATGCTAGGACATAGGTGCAAAGAACAATTAAAGACTGATGAATGTTGTTGTGTGTCTTGAAGGGACTGGACTACAAAAAGTGATGGTTGGCAAAGAGCGTCTTGAAGAGACGATATGGTAATCTGAGAATTAGAACTAGGCCACTTACCACCAATTAGGCACATCTTTGTTTCCCTCAGTGAAAATCTGCAGCTCACTGGTCCATGATGAATTAAAATTTTCAGTATTGAATTGGATCTAGGGCAAGTACATGTTCATGATTTTTATTTAATTCTCGACTCGGAGTGCATTACAGCCTTCCACCTATTCTTCCTGCTGCATTGGGAAAGCAATCAACATAATCAAAGATCCCTCACGCGCTGATTATTCTCTCTTCCATCCTCATGTGTCAGGTAGAAGGTATAAACGTTTTAAGACACATGTACAGCTTCAAGAACAGCTTCTTCCTTGCTGTTATCAAAATGTTAATGTTGATCTCTCTGTGCCTTCCCTGCAGCTGTAACTCTATATTCTGCACTCTGTTCTGCTACCCTGACGCATTTCATAAACTACGATCTGCTCGTATAGCACGCAAAGCAACACTTTTCACTATCTCGCTACACATGACAACAGTAAATAAATCCTTATTCCTGTGGTTCATTCTGGCCCAAGAACTTTGTTAATTAAATAACTGGTCAGGTGATCGCATAGTAATGTACTAGCAATCCAGAGCTCCCTAACATTTTGGGGTGCTGGGTTCAAATCCCATCATGGCAGATGGTTGAAATTTGAATTTACTCAATCTAGAGTAAAATCTTAGTGCAATGATAATCATACAACCATTGTCAATTGTCATTTAAAAACAAGCTGATTCATCAATATCCTTTTTTTCCAGAGAAGGAGCTCAACCATCTATGCCAGATATAGCCTCCATGTGACTCTAGACTAAAGCAATGTTGATTTTTGACTGTCCCCAGGGCAGCTAGGGAAGGAAACTATTGTGGAGAAAGTGAGGGCTGCAGATGCTGGAGATCAGAGCTGAAAATGTGTTGCTGGAAAAGCGCAGCAGGTCAGGCAGCATCCAAGGAACAGGAGAATCGACATTTCGGGCATGAGCCCTTCTTCAGGAAACTATTGTGGCCTAGCCAGCAATACCTAAATCCCACATAAAACATTTTGAAAAGTGTTATATAGCCAAGGATCTACATGAAATCAAGCTGTTGTAGGATTGAGATGAGATGAATGTCAGTGGAACCTCCCCCAATGTATTGGCTGGAAGCAACAGTGATTCTTAGAGCAGGTGTTGCGTGCCTGCCTCAGTGTAGCAGCATCCACAGCCGACCCTGTGTACTGGCTGCAGTTTTAAATTCAAACCTGAGTGCGCTCCTCCTTGCTTAACTGCTATCCAAGTCTGTTACTACTTTCAATCTGGAAGACCTCCATTCTTCCAGCTTTAAGAACCGAAGCAGCATTGTTAGTTTACCTCCAGAAGGAGACAGGTCAGTGGTGGAGAAGGGTGCAGGGAGCTAGAGGGATCACACTGAGTGACCACTTTCCATATTCTAGAAAACATTTGAGCTTGACAATGGGGTTTACAAACCTACATGGCATGTTTTAGTAATTCCTTTATTCCATTAAACCAAGGGCTTGTTGCATTTTAAGCACATACTTAATTTGTCCTACCACTTTCAAATATTTTCTATGTAAATGCTCCCAGCTCTCCTGCTGCTGTGCCCTTTTGCAGTTGCAGCATTTGTAATAACCCCCCCCCCCCCCACTGTGTTAAATTGCATGTGACACACCTACCCATTTTATTAGCCTGTAATCCAGAATTCTGTTAATATCCTTCCTGTTGATCAAAAGAAAAGCACCATGCCATCTACAAACTTTGAAGTTTTCACTCTTGTATCCATGGAATTCATATTAACACCACCAACTACCATAATATCAACCCCGAGATCTACCACTCCTCCTGGGGGAGGGAAGTATTTAGGGCAGCATGGTGGCTCAGTGGTTAGCACTGCAGCCTCACCGTACCAGGGTCCCAGTTTCAATTCCAGCCTCAGGCGACTGTCTGTGTGGAGTTTGCACATTCTCCCTGTGTCTGCATAGGTTTCCTCCCACAGTTCAAAGATGTGCAGGTCAGGTGAATTGGCCATGCTAAATTGCCCATAGTGTTAGGTGCATCAGTCAGAGGGAAATGGGACTGCGTGGGTTACTCTTCAGAGGATCGGTGTGGACTTGTTGGGCTGAAAGGCCTGTTTCCACACTGTAGGGAATCTAATCATCTCACTCTCCACTTTCTGGTGGTAGGCAAATTGCATTTCATTCTGTTTTATTCCTTTTCTTGGGTAGGATCCCAGTTTTGGACTAATATGGCACCAGTGCTGTGCTACACAGCTAATGGCTAAACTATGTTTGTGCATAGAGTATAGCCTTGAAGCTCATATTCTTAGTTTCATTGTAGAAACAAATAAGAATATTGCTGAGTGAAGATGTGTAAATGTTAGTCTTCTATCTTTCATTGATAATGAATTCCATAGAGTATTACTTTCAGTTGGCTGGACAGCTGGTTTGCAATGTAGTGTGATGCCAACAGCCCAGGTTCTGCTCCTGTATAGGCTGAGGTTACCAGGAAAGTTCCATCCCACCTTACCGCTCCCCTGAAGCATACTGTCACTTGGGTTAAACTGCTACCAGTCGTCACGCTCTCTGAGAGAGCAATCGTAAGGGCATATGGGAGTATGATGCCTTTATATTTACTTATTTGTTTGAATTTGCTCCAAATGTGTCAATGTTTTTTACACAACCAGATGGACAGCCAAAGCAAGATGGAGTTAAGATGCATATTTCATAAAGATGCTTGGAAGGAAAAGTTTGGGAACAAGATTGAAAGGAATCTATGGTCAGCATCTAGGATGGTTCTGTTTTTGTGGAGGGTTTCAACTACTTTACTATATTCACTTGGAATATAAATTTGATTCAGGTTGTCATTTGTCCACAACTGTCATATTTGATTCTGTTATCTGTTTTTAATTTTCTGAAATATTTCGTCCTATAAACTTTTTTCATAGACTATCATGGTGAAACTATCCTGTGATTGCCAAAATAAAAATTGTTTTTTATCTCTTTGAATACTTTTCTCCACTTAAAAGTTTTGGTCCCCTCCAAATGTTCCTGAAGATGAGATTTTCCTGTATCTAGGAGCACTTCTTTAAATCTTTTCCAAGTCTCTCAGTCATTAAAGGTGCTCCATGATTATTCTCAGTCTTTTCTCTCAGCTGTATTCTGACCATATAAATTTCTTCTCCTGGGGTCTCCAGTCTCTTCATTAGCTTCAGACAACTGTATGTATGCTGTCTTTTCTCTTTCTGCCCCTATCACTGTCTGTCACCTCTCTAATCCAACTATGCTGAGAATCCTACAAAATGGAAAAATTTGTAAATTCACAGGTCTTTCAGCATCTGATGGAGGAAAGAATGACCTATATTTTGGCTATTAACTTTTTTTAAATCAGAGCTGGAGAACACCTCTATAGACAATTTGGCAAAGAAGAGGCAAGAGAGGAATAAAATGAAATTGTACCTTTCAAAAATTTGAGGGTGTTTTGGGTTTCCATTTCTTACCATTGCTACTTTTAACACACACTTTGATTTATTGACAGCCTTGTTCTGGACATAAGTCCCGTATTTTCTACAGATTAAAGTTGCCTTCTGGAAGCTTGTTTTTATTACTTTTTTGCCAAATGTCCTACGATGGGCAATCTTTAAGGAAGTGATGCAATTTGTGCTTTATAGAAACAATGTGCAAGGGTCGGAGGAAAAATTACCATTCACCTGCCATGTCAGATACTTTGTATCTGCACCAACACTGGACTGATTAGTTGCTTCCAGCAGTGTAGTAATTCTTTGATTGTGTGATGCTTCTGGCACAGGTTGGTTACATTCTAGAAAAAGCTTTTTTTTTTAAAAAAGGGCCTGAAATTGGACTGTTGAATGAAAGAAAGAGATTATTATTAAACAAGAAAATAATGTACCTGATAAATGTCAGAGGGGGCAGTTGACTAGCTTCTTCAGTTATATTTTGTTCCTGTGCACCTTAACATCTTTATCCTTATGCTTTTCTCCACCCACACTTGTCTGTTTATTTGTTCTTCCTCCCCTCTTCTCCCCTGCCCTGGCTAAAACACAATAACACTTGGTTGTTTAGTCCTCTCTGTTATCCCTTCTTTTGATCTTCCAAACTTGTCTTCTCTTTTGTCCCCATCAACCTCCTGATTCTAACTTTATCTTCTCCTAATCTGAGCAGCCCTGTGACTTTCTTGCCCAGTTTGAATCTTTTTAAAGATTTCTATGCTAATGTGCTGGTGTGAGAAGGATGAACCCTTCTAAGGAAAGAACTTGTTCATCCTGTTCTCATTTTCACCAGGTTTCCTTGTGGGACAGTCAAAGATATAATGTTTTATTTTACAAATCTTGATTAATTCTGGAACTGACACCTAATTTTAATACTTCCCACAATTCCTCTGCTTTTTATTTTTATTAGTTGAGTTTGAGACCTGAGAGGACACTTCAGTGTCTATAGAACTGCTGCCTACCAACTTTTCAATCTGGCCAGCACATTTTTAAATGGAAGTCCTTTTAGACTCACTGCTGGGATTTTCTCAAATCATCAATCTTCCAACAGAATTTAAAGGAGTTACAATTAATGGCTTACAGTCTAGGTGATATCATGTATACACACCACATGTAACATGTGATTGCATCTCTAATGTAATTAATGCCGGAGCCTCAGTTTCAGCCAAGCAAAGGGTTTTTTAAGGTCAAATGGAACTACTTTACAAATAATCCACCAAGCTGAAGAATGCACTTAATAGAAAGCTGTTTTAGAATAAAAATGATCTCCATTATAAATTTAAAAATATAGTTAAATTCCATGTTATGAGTTTCCACAGATGCTTGGGGGAGGGCAGAGATAGCAGCTTGATCTAATTGGGATCTTGCATCTTGAAAGTATTGAAGTAGCTTGCTGTCCAAAATCTAATTAAAGCACAAAAATTAATGTTATCATCATGTAAAAATATCTGTCAAACACTAAGTACAAGAGCTAGCATTCATTTGTTTCATAATTTTAATGCATTCTAGTGGCATTCACATCATTTGTATTTAGAAGCAAAATTAATTAAAAACAGTATACCTTTTTAAATTTAGTAGATATTATTAATTGGAGTTCTTATTTAATGCAACAGAATTGAATATAGCCTGAGGAAAGTTTGAAGTCCCAGTATTAAATTTGTATTATTGATTAAAAGAAAATGCAGTGGCAAACATTATTCCTCACATTACCAATTACAATTATGAATGTTATCTTGTATTGTGATTATTTGCAAAAAGAAGCTCAGCATGGTAATGGAAGGCTGCCGAGAGTAAACTCAAGTATGCACGTAATGAATTCATCTCAATTAAACTGTTTACATTCACTTACAGCTTGATGCTGTCTGCTTTAATCCAATCCATTTTTTTTTCCTTTTATTTTCTAATAGTTTTGTTATGCGGAGCCATATGCAATTTGAGGTGTAAGTAAATTTTGAAGAAGTTATTTGTTCTCCTATCCATTTGTTGTGAAGAAATGCATTCTCATTTCCTGAATTGCCTTGGATGACCACATTTTGAACTAAATATCCAGGCTTGATTCTAACAGTATGTGAGGGATGAGTTGGGACGTTGGGTCAGAGATCACACTGACAGAAGGTTTAGTGGAGGATGACCCTCCTGACCAAAGACATTTGTGTACTAAGTGCCCAGGAAGGGCCTCTGATTACCACAGATGGATTTTTACTCGTGGGTCAGCACTCCTCATGTACACTATACGGCCCATTGATGCATCCTGGTAGCAATGGTTGCCCATGCAGCAATAACTCTTAACAGAAAGACCCAAAAGAAAAACAGCCCTTTATGTAAAACAATAATCTTTATCTCTCCTGGTGCTGCTGGCCCTCTCTTTGGTCAAAAGGCTCTCATCTATTTATATAAAGTCCTTGTTTTTTGGAACCAGAATATACGAGGAGAAAGTGAGGACTGCAGATGCTGGAGATCAGAGCTGAAACTGTATTGTGGAAAAGCGCAGCAAGTCAGGCAGCATCCAAGCAGCAGGAGAATCGACGTTTTGGGCATGAGCCCTTCTTCAGGAATAAGCCCTTCCTGAAGAAGAGCTCATGCCCGAAACGTCGATTCTCCTGCTCCTTGGATGCTGTCTGACCTGCTGCGCTTTTCCAGTAACACATTTTCAGAACCAGAATATAGGCAGGGTATCCCAGTTGACAGTGGTAGAGTTATCCTTTGTTTTTCCCAACCAAACTAACACATTTTGGCTCTAACTGAACAGCTTTATTCTTTTGTGTGCTCTGGTCCCAGTATCAATTTTATTTTGATCTCCATCACTGCTGAAACTCTTCATCTATATATATTTCCCATATTTTTAAAAATTTATTTATAAAATTTGCGATGCTGGACTTTTTATATTGGTTTTTCTAAGAACTGTAACTGAAGAAGCTGTACCTGGGGCCCATTGTACGAAGATGATGCTTTAAGTGGTGACTTGTACTCATTTGAATGCATGTGACAAAGCTAATTCTATTTCTAATAATCCAGCGTCATAAAGTGTCATTCCCTGCTGAAAATGAGGTGGGAGGAGTCGAGGACCTGCCTACTTTCTTGACAGCTGCCCTGCAATACTTTAACACTGGGAACAGTATTAATTGCTTGAGGGTAAGTCTTTCACTTCTTTTGGAAGTAGTTCCACCTTGGGGAAGTGTGATGGCTCTGTATTCATTGCAGTCATACCAGTGACAGTGGCCACTACTGTGACTGCAGGCATTCCATTCACGACAATGGAACTGGGTAAGTGCCAGGTTCATGGCCTCACTGAGAGGGTGTGGGATAATTCCAGTTCATGAGGATTGGGATACGATGGCTTTGAGAGAAGGTGCCTCCAATGGGTCAGCGACTACAGAGGAATTCCTCCTCTAAGTTCTTCTTGGAGCAAAACTGGTTGAGAGGAAAATGACTCCGACCTCTCACTGTAACTAACTTCACGCATTCTCTGCATCATTCTCGTAATCTCCTCTGCACTTTCACAAGGGGTTCATACCTTTCCTAAAGTGAGTGAGAACAATGCACTTGTCTGGTTGTAACCTACCAGAGCTTAAAAGTGAAAAATAACTTGCCTGTTTTTGTACTCTAACTTGGTATCTATGAAAGCCAAGAACATGCTTGATACCAATGCTCTTAATATGACCTGTCACCTGCAAAGATCTGTACAAGTGAACCCTACACATGTATCCTGTCAATTATCTGTCCATTCTGCTCGACTGTGAATATCCTGCTGAAATTGATTGCTTTTGTCACAGCATCACCAAAATTAAAGCTTGGAATTATTGGAAAATTTTGAAAATTTTACTTTCAATATTCAAGTCTATAAAAATGGAAAAGTGGTGTCTGCACTGATCCTTGAGGGAGCTAGGACAAATGTTGGATAATTATAGTGGGGAAATGAAATGGTTAGATTGTGTCTGTCTTCCTGGAAGAAGATGCAGAAAATCTCTGACAAAATCTTCAAACTGAGGAGCAAAAGCCAGTTTTATGAGGAGGTAATATTTGAAGTTAGCTAGATTTGAAAGTTGATAATGCCCTGGACCAAATGAGCTTCATCCTAGAGTTTAAATAGTTTTAGTTGAAAAGTTTCAGGCAAATGTTTTTTTTTCTTATATAATCCTGAGGAGTTATGATGCTGAGAAAACATAAACTTAGTCTCTTTCTGGAATATTCATAGAAATGTCAGATTCATAAGACAAGGAATTGAAGCCAACATTAAATTTAAGCCCTATAGATGTGAACAAGAAAGGAATTCTGTCTTATGCAAGTACTGCCCAAAGGAATGCTTTTGAAATTGTAAAGTATCAATGTTTCTAAATCTTTAAACTTGTGCATACATAAATCGTTTGACTTATTCTATTTATCTTTATTTCTTTTGAATAATAAAGTTTGGCTGTTGGAAATGAACCTACAGCATTGCATGTTTGTTTCAATGAAAGACCACCTTGTTAAAATGAACAAATCAAGCCAGATTTCGTTCAGTAAATTGTCCAGTGATCACATGAGCTGTGATCGCTATATTACCAAATTTTGTTAATGACACAGAACTGGATAAGGATGCAACTTGCACAAGATAAGTGAATGGGCTAGGTCAATGGGTGATGGAATATAATGTGAACAAATACATTTTTTCACAAACACTTTCACACTCTTCCTAACACCCCTGTCTACAACACATCAAGTCTGTGGACAACCAAACAACCATTTTTAACAATTGTGATTTCTATCCTTGAGTCATGTCATTTTCTAATAATAAATCTGACACTAATCCTCTTCCTTTAGCCTGAATGTTTTCTTAAAATCCATTATTACATCCCACCACATTTTCCTTCCACCTTTTATTCTTTTAGTTCATCCAGAAAAATCACTTACATTTTCAAACATGATCTGCTTCTTAGAAATTCAAAGCTAATCATCATTAATTACTGAATTTCTCCAAAGGTCTGTTAATATTTTGATTTATTGTAAAATTTGTCCACAACCAATTTGTTTAATTGTTTTTCAGTTACTCGGTATAATCATTTACACCTCCTTGAACAAGCATGTCGCGTATGTAACTTTCCAATCCATTGGGACCTCCATGTATCTAGGCAACATTGGAAGATAACAGCAGCCCTTTCACACACTTCTCGGATTCCTAAGGGAAGAAGGAATAGCAACCTATCTAGAACATGTGACTTACGGACTCCAAATATAGTTGGCCTTTTCAATACCTCTTCGCTACCAATTATCACCCCATCTATTATCAATACCATCTCTGCTTCTAACCATCACTTATCAAATTCATCTGTTATGCCTCACTGGAGTAGCAAGCTGAAAGTCAAGTCCCACTATTTCCAGAGTTGTATCAAAATTTAAACGAGTATTTTGACAAGTATGTAGAATTCTCCAATTTACATGACTTTTCATACCCACCTTGACAGAAAATATGGACTAGGTTTCTGTGCTTAACATACATTGCTATTTATTGTAAGTAATTAAGCCCTACTTGCAGATAAACAATTCGGAAGCATACTAGTTTAGAATAGTGATTCCCCACAATTAAAAATATCAAATAATAAAAAGACAGTCTTTTTGCAATCACCTTTTGTAAACATTCACACAAAATACTTGCTCAGTACTCTAGATCTGCTCTAAGCCTCTTAACATCCCATTACTGCTTTTGTCCCTACTTGATCTCACCCATTTCTTTTACATAGTTTGCCATTCCATTCTCATGGTTTCTCTTTGCCGGTCTGATTTTACTATAATTTTCTGAACTTATTGCTTTTGATCTGGGTTTAACTTGAAGAATTTACCTGACATACATCTAACTTCTTTGCTTGTTGAACCATGTTTTCTATACCTTTTTTTTCATTATCCAAGGAGCACTGGGTTGGTTTGTTACTCTATCTTTTGCCTTTGGTAGTACATACCAAACTGATATCCGAAAAGCCACCCAAACATTGTTTCAATTTCTCTGACTGACTTGTGCCTTGTCCCTTGATGTTAGCCATTTTGAAATTTAGAAATGCTACCTTAGGTGGTACCTTGTTTTTCATTATTAATCTAAGCCTATTATGGTAGGGTTTTCTCCCTCACATATTCTCTCTCAGACACTTGGCCCTTCACCATCCACAGCAACAGATCCAACAATGCCTCCTCAGTTATCTAAGACTTCTATCAATGCTGCCATTTTTTTCCAAAAACAATTTTAATATTGTGGTTTTATGAAATGTCCTTGAATTCTACTATTGGTGTGTAGTTATCCTCTCTGAAACACTTTAAGATGCTTTTAGACTAATAAAAATGTTCAGCAAAATATGTTGAATACTTGCATCAGAATAATGGTGCACTTCAGTAGTTATTTTTTTAGATAGAAATTGCAGAAATTGTGATCATAAACATCAAAAGTCATGACTTATTCCATGCTAGAATTTCCTGTTGCTCTACTTCACATTGGTCCTTTAGTAGGAATAGATCATAAAATAATATAGAAACAGTTTTGAAGAAAATTGGATATTTATCATTTTGGGTGTTTTTTTTTTATTTCTGTCCTTCTGTTCAACCTCAATCTATTTTTAAATGTTCCGGAACTTAGTAACTTAGGGCTATCATGCATTTAAGTTAACCTTGTTGCAGAAAAAAGCAGTGGAAGAAATAGAGCAAACTGATTTGCAGCTTTGATGGTTTAATGCTAGAGAAATGCTTTTTGTTATTGTTCATATATATTAACATTTGGTTTGAAAGACTTGCATTGACGACAATGAAACGCCAGTGTCCCTGGACAGAAAATGCTTGTGGCCATTCCTGTTAAGTTCTACATTACTACATTCTTCTATGTTTTTATGAGTTAAAATCTGAACATGAGCCCATGGCTAAAAAACAGACTATACAAAGGAGCAGTGAAGTACTTCAGATTTTTAGGTTTTATTTGCATAATGATAAACGTGTATGGTCCACTGTTCTGTGCCTTGATGAGCACCTTGTACTGTTACAATTATGTGTCCTCTTAGTCAACAAAGCAAGCACCTTGGCATTCTAAAGTTGATTAATAGGTACCTTGTATATAGAGGAGCAATTACCAATGCCTCTTTGTGAAAATGAACAATTTCACATAGGCCTTTTAATTGTAAAACTTCAATTGAAATTTATTGGTAAGTCCAAAAACAAATACTTATCTTGCAAAACCTCTTAAGAGCCATTGTCTTACTGAAAATCTCTGCACTTACATCCATTGCCTCCTCCCCACTAGCACTACCTCCTACAACAGGCTGAACCTTCTCATTTTTAGCTCAAGTATAGTGAGATCTGTGATATTTCTGTGGGCCAGGATAACTTATTTTTGCTCTCTGTATTCTGTTTTTCATCTCACTTATTGTGCAAGAGAGCTATTGGTCATGTTTCTTAGGGAATTGTGTGGCCGTAGAAGTCCTACCACTGGCGAGTCATCCAGCTTTCACACCTCTGTCTTTATTTAAAGCACAACACTTTGGATGCTGCAAGGCAGAAACTGTCCCCTTTACTCTGTTTGTTTGAGCTGAATCACTGCAGAGATGGCCCAGAAGAAAGGCAAGCCGGCTTCCAACTACACAGACCAGAATCTGCTGGGGATGTTGGGGAAGATGACAGAGGAACTGTCCACAGCAGTTCAAGGAAGAAACCCCTCTGATCTGACACTCGAAGGACTGCCAGAGATCAGACACCAGCACATGTCCAGGCAGAAGACTTTCCCTATTCTTAGCCATTAATACCTTGTTAAACCTAGAGGGGCGTGCACAGGACCATGAGGCAGCTTTGGTAGAGACACATTTTGGTAAACTGAAACTATCAAAGATTCAATGTTAGCATCATGCTGTTGTAATATGTGAATGTCTATCTAGTTGTTTCTATAGACATGTTGTTCATTTATTTTTATATATATATATATATATAAAATTGGCCGGTTGCTGAGTAAAGTTCCTGTGAAGACCTTTTTATTTTTGTTTTCTCTTTATTATGGATTCAAATAGGCAAATAGTTATTTAAAAAAAGACAGGGTTATTATACTTTCTAAAAAGTACATTTCCTGACACACATTGTGCATGCTATTTAAATAGTTACTTGTTTAAACAGTGGGCAACGTTTGGTGCAGATGAGCTGGAACCAATGGATGTGTATAAATGCAGCTGTTTGGCCTTGAGGATGGTGACCTGTTGATCATAAAAGCCTTCTGCCTTTGATCTTGCCTTTACTCCTAGGTAGCTGAACAACTTGCATATGTGAACTTAAAACAGATATTGCTGGAGAAACTGGTCTGGTGGTATCTGTGGAGAGAAAGTAGAGTTCAAGTTTCAGGTCCAGTGACCTTTCCAGTATGTGTAACTTTTTTGTTTCCTTTGTACATGTGGATCTTTGGAGCATAAGCTTATTGGAGCTCCAGAAAGGAAGTATTTCCCTCCTCAGTAAACTGTTTAACCAACCATTCAGAGCTTTTATGAATGGAAACCTATTGTCCTGTGCCTCCTGCAAACAAGTGAACATACCTGGTAAAGGAAGATGGAGGAGAAGCAAGACCTGACAAACCAAAAGAATTATTACTGCTACTCCCTATGGACAGAGATCATTGGAACTGCCTTCAAGTTTTTTTTCTCAGCCCATGACATCTATGTTTTTGTCTTCCTCTGCCTGCGGGGATTTATAGGGAAACTGGTGTTTTGAACTAGAGTTTTATGCATCAGTACTAAAAATCAATGTACTTGTAATAAATAGTAGTTCTTGTGAAGTACAGGTACCCGGTCTATGCTTTGTCAACCTGGGTCTGAAAACTGGGAAGTTGGGGAATTTTGAAAGCTTTCATAAGTCTTTAACTTTGCAATGATCCTTGGAATAGCAAGGTTTAATCCCCAAAATGCTGCCCTACAGAGGCTATTTGAGAGTTTGTTTTACCCTAATTCATTATGGTTCTAAATGGGATACCCCAAATTCCTGGGATTGGGATTGGGATGAACTGGCTCTACTTCTTTATTTACCTATCCTCTTAATTGGTCACAGCAAGAGTAATTTATAAAGGAGCTTTATGCCACGTGGATAGCTTTTCTCCAATGAAATTCAATATGGCTTCAAAGGAACTAATTTAACCAGACTTTATTGAGTTAACAAAATTGAATTTCTTAGTAACTAAACATTAAAAAGTAATGTTATATTAGCAATAAGAGTTGAATCATTATCTTAAAAAATTTTAAAATTATATATGGATCAGTCTGAGTCATTCTTGAAGAGCAGATTGTAGAACATTGTAGCAGTTACATTTGTGGCAAAGACAGTCCCTGGAGTATTAATGGAGGTGGTTCGGCAGCCAATTTTGAAGCTTTTGGCTTTTCCAGGTTAATGTGAGATTAATTTGTTCTAGTAGGCTGGCAACACTGAGTACAAGTGTTCTTCCCTTTTTACCTTGCAGCTCAGTGATATTTAAATGCCTGTTGTCAAACTGCGACCTTCCTGACACACCAGTCCACACATTAGTACATCAGACCCCTAACACAGACAGGGTTACAGTTAATAATCCTATTTTTATTTAACTTTCTAATTCCTGGAAGTGTAAAACAAAACATGTATGCAAGAGATGGCTTCCTGACGACTGGATAGTCAACCTCTCCTTATCTCCCCTTTTTAAGTCCTTCTAGTCAAATTTTCCCTGACTCTGTGCAGGTGTGACAGTCTGTGGGTCCCCACAAGACTCATGCCAGACAATCACTGAATTCACATCCATAGTTACGTTTTGGTGGTAATCTTGTTTTTAATAACTTCCATGAGATTTTTTATTTTATTTATATGCTCATAAATACTTTGGGGTTGTGCTCTGTTGTAATGACACAATCGAGGTCCAACGCCACTATCTGCTAGTTATAAACATGGGCTAGCAGTCCACTACATAAGCCAATGTTGCTTATCAGGAATGGCAAGGTGGAAGGGAGATGAAGGGACTTGACTTCATTCCAGGTGTAAGTGAGGACTGCAGATGCTGGAGATCAAAAGAAGGGCTTATGCCCGAAACGTCGATTCTCCTGTTCCTTGGATGCTGCCTGACCTGCTGCGCTTTTCCAGCAACACATTTTCAGCTTCATTCCAGGTGTCCCTTCCTCTCAGTATGAGGTGGTCATTCTTCTAGTAGGCACCCATTGGCCAATGTACCAACAGACCAGACTCCCAATATGTGCTGCTGCTTTCGATGGTTCAGAGTTGCCCAGCGTTCTCCCCACCCTCAATCCCTCGCACTTCCATCTTCCTAGAATTCCAAAGCCTATAGTTGACAATTGAGAAAACTGACCCTGACTGGGAAAACTACAATAGACCTGGGTCCTCTAAGCCCAAAGGACAAATAACAATGAGTTTCTTTTGCCCCAGCTACAGAAATTAGAATTGCACCTAGATGTCATGGGAGGGTGGGGGAAGAGAAGAGGAAGAAAACATTTTTAATGGGATAAGCTGTGTAATATTGGAATGAATAACCTTTCCATCCTGCAAATATTTATTTGTACCATTATTCTCATTTTTGGACATCTTTAAACAACATCCCTTGTGAGGTGAGCAGTCACCATAGACATTGCAAGGTTGCAAAATTTTGCAATTGCTCAGTCTTGCTCATTTTTTTGCAAGCAAGCTGACTCCTTGGCAACAGATGGCCTTAGTTCGAGGTTCCCTGACATCGGAGGCTGATTGTATGCATGGAATATGCTTGGGCTTGGACTGCACACCGCATTCCACTCCCTTTCAGTGAATGAATGATGATCCCAAGCATTTCTGCAGGGAATGGTTCATTCTAGTGTATCAGCTTTTCAAGGGAGTGCGTTGCCATTCAGGTTTTTGAGATGCACAACAGTGTGTTCACATGTTCACTCTGTCACTGCAATGATTTGGAGAAAAAAGGCAGGAAGTATTGCATCCTTTGGGTTCAGTGTTGTGCTGCAGGTGAAATTGGCAGAATATGTGCACTCTGAAACAGTGTTACTGATGAGGCAAGGCTCAAAAGATTCCTCTATAAGATTCCTGTCAACCTAGTGGCAATTGATACACTTCACGATACTGTAATATTCTGATGAATGACTGAAGAGTTACCAAATATTATGTAATGTGCTGTTAGTTCACTGTCCCACTGCTATTTTTCCCCTACTGGTAATGTGTAGATACTTGAAAGCACCCAAAGATATTAAGTGTATAATCATATAAATAAAAGACATTTATTTAGTTGGTCAAGGACTGTAAAAATAATCAGGTCCACATGTCCTTTGCACTAAGTAGCAGACCATTTGGAAGACGAGCAACAGAATATACGAAACTATTAGACAAAGTCCAAATCCTGCGCGTTCATTTTGCAATTACGTTCTTTTTGGCTTCAGGCTCTGCAAAGCATTGCTCTGTTCTGTTTTGGATGGCCCTCTGGCAAATGGCTTGATCTTCCATCTCCCCTTCGTTCTCAAAGTTAGTGCTGTTTTTCCATTTTGTCTGCATGTATGACATCTAACGCATCTCCAATTGCGTCTGTTCCAGTTGTGAAGCCACTGCACGTCATAATGATATGAGATAACTATTCCCTTTTTCTGGGCCTGCATGACAATGCCCTGCCTGAGCAGCTGAAGCGTAGAGATCTCACTCCGTAGGCTTATATTTTGCTTCACTTGCTTGGTAGAAAAAATGGTAGCTCTGTTTGTTTGTTTTTTCACATTCTGTATTCATCACAGGGTTTCATAAAGGTGTCATGAGCCATATTTGATGGGTGTGCACTTTGACACTCAGCAGTCATTTCTCTACATCCAGAGGATCTAATGAGTTCTCTTGTTTGTAAGCATCATGGCAGTTTCAGGATATCTGGTGTGGACCTTCAGAAGTTAACATCGATGCTTACATATAATTCGAACACTCATGGAGTAGGAGAATTTTCTGTTAGTAGATGCTGCAAAAATGGGATGATTGCAAAGCAGCATAAATCAATCAGCTATACTCTATCCCTGGGGGAAGTTGATGACAATAAAGAATCTGGTGCTGCAGTTTCTTAATGCTCACTTTCGCAAGGCTGTGAAGAGTTGTGCTCTTGAGAAAATTTAACCAATAGCGTCCCAGATTATGAATAGAGGATTTGCAGATGCTGCGCAGATCCCCTTGTTGGTCCTTGAAATGGGCTTCTGGCATAAAAATTCATGACATCTGTGACTTTTACAGTTACTGGGTTTGGGTTGCTGTCTAGTCCTTGTGAATGCAAGACCTGTTATAGGGATTACTTCATTCGGCAAAGATGGGGGTATGACAATATTAATTGGCACCTTCATTCGTTGTTTGACAGTTGACAAAAAGGACAGTGAGGCCTCTAAATTCTGGGGTGTTCGCTTTATTCTCTGCTTCCTTGGTGGATCTTTGTCTGCTGCCTTTCTCTCTAGGGATTGAGATAGCTAGGCTTGCTGATGTTCTAATCACTGGAGTTGTGCCAAGGTCATACTGACTCCAGTGACAGTGTTTTCCATCTGAGTTCCAGGAGCAGAAGATCTTATGCAGAAATATTATGCAACTTCATTGTTAGAATTCTTGAGCTCTTGCATCCACATCAACGAAGCCTCAAGTTATGTCTGCTCACCATGATGCATAAAGGCTTCCCAAGAAGGTGGTTGTCCTCACTATCATGTCTCCATTAGGAGCTCTGACTTGTATCACATTATCCAATTGTATGTTGTGAAACCAAAGTTTTCACGCTATTTTGGATCAACAGTTATGCTGGTAAGTTGTCATTTATCCCAAAAAAGACCAGGCTTCCTTCCACCTCTCAAACCATGAACTTGGAGACTTTGTTCCACCTCGCTGAGGTAGCATGTTGGAAATGAAACCCCACTATGCTTGAAGTCATCAGAAAATATAAAGTCTCCTAAATGCATGCAAAATTCCCCATTTTAACTTTAAGATCCAAGTTGACAAAGTACAGGCCAGGCTTCAACACTTAATAAAAATGACTATTTAATTGACTCTAATGTGACCGTATAAACAATTATGAACTGTCTACAATAACTGATTAAAACTCTAAGCCTGTTTATAACCCCCTACCCCAGTGTACTTGCGCATTTTTCAAGTATTTAAAAAAAAACATGGACATTATGGATGGAGGGAAAGACTGGAGAGACAGTTCGGTGATCTCTGTCACGGGATTTGCTGATCAGACTGCAGTTTCCTAACCTTCCTTCAACCAGATGCTTTCTTTTTGATGCAAGAAGCATAAGTTCATATTTGTAAAGTCTCTGAATTATTGATTTAAAGGTGACAACTTGCAGTGACCGATGGATTGGGGTGAAATAGGCTGGCTAACTTTTCAGGCTTAAGATGTTTTTTACTGCAGAGCAGAAACAGCTCCTTTCTTTCCAGAGGTCTGATTTGCTTCTCCCTCAAACATTCACACCCACAAACTGTTTTAAGATTGTGATTTGATTTGAGTTGAGTTTATTTATTGTCATATGTATGTTTTGACTATGTAAGAGCCAATCACATCTTTATTGGCAGGCAGGAGGCCTTTGTCATTGAAAATTGGTGACTAATCCACAGAAACCATCAGCTCCTTCTTGACAGCCCAATCAGCTATTGAACACAGTGCACTCTTGTCTATAAGTTGGCTTCCTTAATTGTTTAAACCAATAACAGTGTGATAACACTTGCAATGAGAGATGGATGACTTACTTTTAAAAGATGCAAAAATCCTTCAAGCATCCCTGTTTTTCTTAACTTGGTCCTTTTCCCAATTCAGACTGCAATCAAAAACTAAAAAATAGTCTTGACAGCTTGCATTTCACCATTATGATCTGGCAGCTGTGATGCATCCTCTTCTAGAGGTTGGCAAGTGGGAGGTTCTGGGTTTATTTTAAGTTACTTGTTCCTTATGACGCTTGTTTTAATTGACATTGTGTATGCCAAATACCTCCTTGTAATCTAATACTCATTGCTTGAGGCAATTAATTTTTAATTTAAATTCTTGGACAATGATATACACGCTAATAGAGAGCAAGGTGGTGCCAGATGAGTGGTATTACTGAATCAGTGGAGACATGGTTTATTGCAATTATCCCTTGCAGGGCTTCAGCATCTGAGAGTTTGTTTTTCTCTGCCCCCAAAGAAAACCAGTAGCATACTCTGCTGCCACACATACAAAGGTGGGTAATTTTAGAAGTTATTGTGCACTCCACTTCTGACACACCGCAAGCTTCCAGTTTGTTCATGAGTGAACAATTTTGCAATTTGTGCTTGTGACCCACAAAGTTTCCTCCCACCCTCTTGTTCTGTATTGCTGTCCCCGTGACCCCAGTGACTATTTTTATCATTTCTCTTACAGACCTTTAATTTCGATGGAATCCCTTTTTATATAATTCTTGCTGTGTCCAGTTTATCCAAGTCTTTGGAAATTCCCATTCTCTTGTTGGTCCAAAACCTTCCTCATGATGTTGTCAGTTACTGTGATCTGTTCTCACCCAAACTTCCAGAACTCCAGTTCCCTTCTGTTCACTAATTTCCCAACATACGATTTGCAGTTGCCCCTTATCACTGTCACCATACCATAGCATCCCTTTGCAGTGAAGCCCGGAGTTAAGTTCAGTGCTCTGTGACCTACCTCCTGATAAGCCCCTTTGACCATTTATTGAGCTGACACCCCAGGACCACCTTGGGCCCAACTCCTCAGACTGATTTGTTCTGACTGACCATGGCCCAGCTAGCAGACTGATGCTTCAACAGTACTTGATTCCAATGTACCTGTGACCCCTGCACTTGACCTTTAGGATTGACCATGACCCAATGCCCACATTGCAAGTATGCCCATGCTCTATCAAGTTCCTGATTGTGTCTGAAGCCTTTGTCTGACTGCAGTATCCCTTCATTCCACTAAGTATAGCACCCCTTAGCTTTCATATTGTGACATGGGACCTCCGGCAGGAGGGGGTGATTCTGATAGAGGGCACTGTGCAAGAGAGCTGAGCAATTCTACAGGACTTGCATGTCGTAATGGTGAGAGCGGACTGCTGGAGTAGTTGAATGGAGTGTCTCAGGAAAAGAACTTTGGAAAGAGGCTAATAGGAAGAGAGAGGAGACTGACAAAGAAATCCTTCAGTCCAGTGAACCCCCACTGTCATTCCACATACATTATGTAAATAGTTATTTGTTTATCCTTTTAATTTCTCTTCCTGTTTTTGTGGAAGAAAGAATTTCTACTTTGTGATCATTGGATTGTCTGGGTGTTCCAATCTTGTTCCAGCATATCAACATTTACTTGAATAACACATGCTGTAGATCTGTTGTTCATGGAGCATAGTGCCATGTAGTAACATGACCACACCCTATCTGACCTATCAGATTGGCCATATTGCTATTACATTATAAGCTCTCTCTCGCGCTCTCGCTCTCTCGCTCATAAAGTGCAATGCAGGGCATTGATGTTAACAGCGTGAAGACCTTAAGCTCATTTCTTTTTTAAAAATTGCACTCTATGTCACACTGACTCATTGAACTACAAATCAGTCCTGAAGTCAGAGTGTGGATCAAGGAATCATTGAAATAGACAGAAGCTAGTAGCTGGTAGCCAATTAAGTGAGTTAAAAACCAAGAAATGAAGTTAAAAGTATGATTTATGTTTGTGCCCATCTTTATGTGAAAGCCTCCTGTGTATGTATTGGTTAAGTGCCTGTCCCTATGTGCAAACCAGCTTGGCAGCAGCATGCAAATCAAGACTATTTCAGCTGTAAGTAAAGTATTGGAGATCTGGAATAGAATCTCAGTTGACCTAAGGCTCGATGTGATGTGATGAGCCTCGTAGTTTGCAGGTGTTGACTTGCTTTGATGGAAGGCCAAGGAGAATGAGGGCCATGGAGTGTACAAGGATTTTGCAAAGTCATTGGATGATGGCTAGATCAGACATTCAGCGAGCAGCACCCTTCAGGTTTTTGTGCCATCTGGTATCTTGAACAAGTGGCAAACTGGAATTGGGCAGAAAATGAGGTGAGTTGGAGTTTAACGTGAGAGAACAATTTCAATTCAAGGATAGCTTTCTGATACTGCTGTTTAAGCCTTGGGGAGGAAAATTTAGGATGATTTTTGTCAACATAGAGAATTTAAAAATTCTTCTGGTATTTTTTCTCCTTGCTCACTATTATACTATCCTCACAGGAGAGAGGATAATTCTGCCCCATTAACCCACACTTTGTAATGATGATAACCAAGGAGACAAGCTTTGCCTCCTGTCGGCATGGCTAATTACAACACCATGTTTACCCATGGAGGGGGTGGGAATATGGTTTAAATGCTGACTATAGACAGATTAACACCACCTTGGTCCATGTGTATGTTGTGACAATGCTGTCACTTGAACAAGGTTACTTTGTCCTTGTTTTTCTTTGAGAGGTCATAAAGGCAGAAGTGCCAAGGGGTCTAGGAACAGCCTAGTTTAATAATGTTAAAAATTACACAATACCAGGTTATAGTCCAACAAGTTATTTGGAAGTGCTACCTTTCGGTGTGCTGCTCCATCATCAGGGAACTGTGGGACAAGTTCAGAAGTCACAGAATTTATAGCAAAAGATTGCAGTGTAATTTCAGTTGCATGACACTGTAATGTTTTGCTATAAATTCTGTATCTTATGATGCTGCCCCATAGCTACCTGATGAAGGAGCAGTGCTCGGAAAGCTAGTGCTTCCATATAAACCTGTTAGACTATAACCTGATGTTGTGAGTTTTAACTTTATCTACCCCAGTTCAACGCCGGCTCCACCACATACATTAGTTCAGGTTATTTTCTTGTTTTTGATTTAGCTGTGGTAGTCACAAGAATCTGGGGTCCAGGGAGGTTGCAAGCTTCAAATGATTCCTGACTGACTTTATCTCTGAAACCTCTTGGGATCTTGTTCCCTCCTGCCTGTAAGAATGTGTTTCAATTTACCTTTCCG
The DNA here is from genome assembly GCF_037043375.1 of Chiloscyllium plagiosum. NCBI lineage: Eukaryota > Metazoa > Chordata > Chondrichthyes > Orectolobiformes > Hemiscylliidae > Chiloscyllium > Chiloscyllium plagiosum. Next base: position 50,239,640 of record NW_028270154.1, on the reverse strand, counting down.
TCAAGGGATGTATTTGTGGGATGTTACTGGATTGGAACAGTTCCTTAGTTAAGTTGCTGTATTGGGTTGGTTAAGTTATTCTAAATTCAGTTTCCTTTTGTTTGTGTTTTAACTGAAGAATTTAAATTGTTTTGCTTAAAGCAGATTGTTTTGACCACCTGCATCACACCTGGAATATCCATTCCACATCCGCCTTTTTTAAAATAAGAAAAAGTTAGGATCTAGGCTACCTTCTTAACATATTTTTGAGTAGATCAGTCCATACTGCAGAGTTTGTTGACTTTGCACAGACTTGCAATTTCCGATTGAGCTTTGTTCAACAACTGCCTCAGCCATGTTATGACCCACGTCTGAACTTGTGTATCCTCGCCCACAGGTAGAGACTGTGCCCCTGCAGCAGAAGAGTCCTTGGCTTGCAATTTTGTTTTTAATATCCAGAAGTACTCTTACACAGCTGAACAGCTTTTTCTACAACCAGATTGGGAAAAAAAATAATCTGTTAACCAGCACCCATGTAAATTGCGTATGTTTTCCAATAGATCAATTTACATGCAAAGCCTGTGAAAGGAAATGCAGACAATCAAACTTGAAGTAGGGAGGATGCAATTTCTGAGGCTGTTTTACTTATTCCAGCTGGGGAATTGGGATAACATCAAATGAATTGTTGCCAGGATGAAATTTGTGCATTTGCTCTTGATCTGTTTCCATATTTTGTGACATCTTCCGCTGGGAGCTTGGTTGCCCACCTGAAACAGATGGGAGCTTCATTAATGCTAAACGGACCTCAGTGCAACTCTGAGGGCCTGAATACATTCCTATCTACCTGTATCATGTTATGTCAAATTTTCTACCAAATAGCAGAAAGAAAAACATCCCTTTTAATAATGAGCGCAGAATTCCTTCTGGTGTCAGTGGCGGAGCTGTTTCACAAATGATATGGACAAATGTCACTCTGATCTTCTACCTCTGTTTGCTCTCTCTCCTCTTTCTCCCTAATTTCTTTACAGCTTCTGTGCTATGAGTGGTCATTTGCATGTGTAGAGGATTATTGGATAGCAGCAGAAACTTTGAAGTTTTCACTTTGTTCTCATCTGGTGACAACTCAACTGACTTGACTGATCAACACTCAATTTGACAAATAACGCTATTTCCTTTTTTTTCTTGATGCATAGCATGTAGTTACGTACTAACTGATTTGGTGACTTTGAGGGGAAAGTAAGCAAAAAATCTCATCTGAATGTTTACGTATGCTGTGACCAGAACATTGGGATATTGTTGGTCTATTTGAGGCAGATTTCTTTTCCATTTTGTTCCATTGCATGATTTATATGAAAGGAATGTTTTTATTTACCATTCTGTTTCTAATTTATGATGCTGCAGTACTTGATTTTTGTGAACAGCTTGGTTTATTCTCTTGAGCTATAAGGCTACATGCAGCTCTCATGGCGCACAATGAAAAGAGCGAAGGATAAAGAGCATAATCAATCAAAATAGTCTAATTTGCATATAGTGGTATGATGACTATCCAAATATATCCATAAACTAGCACTTCCTTAAATATTAGATTGGTCTACTTTATCATGCAACTCATCAAGAGATTAAGGTGGTGGCTGTAGTGTGAGGGTTTCACCATTTTCTATTTTGGGTCTCAATATAATTGGACTGATGGGAATTCACGACTGGGCCAGTAACAATAGTCAAAACCTAAATAAGTCATGTAATCCTCGAAAGAAAACTCTATATGTTCTTGAAGATTCTTTTGAGGGCCAGAGGTATCTCAGAATTCCTGCAACATTTTTGCCTTTAGGAGTGGCCTATTATCACTCAGGGTAGAGCAAATGCTGCATACTCTTCATCCATTAGTACATGGACATTTACATCTGATTTCTGCAACTGGCATAGGCTTCCTTTTTCTTTTAAATGAGGTTCCGTTTCTGTTTTTAGGTAAGAACCAGGTGGCACGCTGGCACAGTGGTTAGCACTGCTGCCTCACAGTGCCAGAGACCTGGGTTCAATTCCCGCCTCAGGCAACTGTCTGTATGGAGTTTGCACGTTCTCCCCGTGTCTGTGTGGGATTTCTCCAGGGGCTCTGGTTTCCTCCCACAGTCCAAAAAATGTGCAGGTTAGGTGAATTGGCCATGCAAAATTGCCAGTAGTGTTAGGTGAAGGGGTAAATGTAGGGGAATCGGTCTGGGTGGGTTGCTCTTCGGAGGGTCAGTGTGGACTTGTTGGGCCGAAGGGCCAATAATCTAATACAGGTTGAACATTTTGAGGCCTGCGTGATAATCAAGTTGAGACCAGTAGGTAAGAGATTTTAGAAAATAGCTCCAGTTTGCAGAATTTGACCTACATACCATTGTCCAACTCGACTCCTGCCTGTGCTTATCTGCTGTTGAAACCCTTATCAATGCTAACTTCACCTCCATTCTTGAAATTTCCAAGACACTCCTGGATGATCTCGACATGGACAAACAGTCAACTATAAGGCTGCAGCGTTACAGATATGATTTGGAGATGCTGGTGTTGGACTAGGGTGTACAAAGTTAAAAATTACACAACACCACCAGGTTATAGTCCAACAGGTTTAATTGGAAGCACACTAGCTTTCGGTGATCACCTGATGAAGGAGCGTCGCTCCGAAAGCAAGTGTGCTTCCAATTAAACCTGTTGGACTATAACCTGGTGTTGTGTGATTTTTAGCATTACAGATAGATAGCCTGTGTCCTCCTTTATGCCAAATGCTTTGAAGTCAGCCATCACCAATGCTCATTGTACTGGCTCCTGGTTCAAACGTGCCTTAAGTTTACAATTCACATATTTCTTTTCCTGCAAATGCTTTTTTTTTTAATTAGCTTGTTCACCTTGCTACAGTATTGCCAATCCCCAGTTTAATTGCTCTCCTATTGCTTGCTGTATCTTCAGTTGCCAAAATCTCTCCCTAAATGTCTCACTCTCTCTACTTCTCATTTTAAGATGCCCTGTTAAAACCTCCACCATTCAAACTTTATTCCTCAAGTGCTTTTTTTTCACTTGATGATGCTTCTGTGATGTTTTTAGGGAAGCTTGACTTCTCTAAAAGAGCTAAATGAATGAATTATTGTTGGATCAGTCTGCTTGTGTTCTGATGTATAACTGACACTAAAAGGTGAATAACTTAGTTTGAGTCTAATTTTCTCAATTTGACATTGAGTATCTTCAAGTATTCTTTAAAAAAAAGTTAAAAATCTCACAACACCAGGTTATAGTCCAACAGGTTTAATTGGAAGCACGCTAGCTTTCGGAGCGACGGTCCTTCATCAGGTGATTGTGGAGGGCTCGATCGTAACACAGAATTTTAAAAAAGTTGACAGTATAGTTTTAGATGACACATGTCATGTGAGCTCATAAGCATTTTCGAAACATTGCGCTGGCCTCGGGGTTACGAACTCCTTTTCTATTAATGGCGCTGCAAAATTCTTTGTCGCTGTTGATATGAATTACAGTGCATGACTGTAAGAGTTCCTCAGTGTCTTAAGCCTAACTACCTTCAGAGTTTTTATCAATGACATTCCCTTTATCATATGGTCATGAGTGGGGAATTTTTCTAATGATCTCACAAATGCCTTGGATATTGAAGCAGTTCATGTCTAAATGTGGCAAGACCAGGACAACATTCAAATTTGGGCTGATAAGTGGCAAGTTACACTTCGCATCTCATAAGTAATCAATTGCATAACAATCACTGAATAGCCTCAATACCAAAGTTTTGGGAGTTGCCATCAGCTAGGAACTGAAATGGAGCAGCTATATAAATGCTACAGTGATAAGAGGTCAAAGGCTAGGAATTCTCAGGTGAGTAACTCCCTTCATGACTCTTCCAGTGCCTGTCTCTAGTTTACAAGGAATAAGTCAGAAATGTGATGGAATACTGTCCATTTGCCTGACTGAGTGCACCTCCCAACAGCATTTGAAGTCTTATACCATCCAAGAAAAAGCTAGCTTGACATCTACCCTTCTGTCTAACTTTAACATTAAACACCCTCCCACCAATGCAGAGTGACAACAGTGTATAGCTTTTTTTTCCAAAATGCACTTCAATGCCTCACTTACTCAGCCTGACTGGATGCTCACAGCATTCCTGCTGTGCATTTCCATGTCTTTTTGCTTTGTGCTTTACTACCTCAGCCTGCAATACCAGCCTCGTGGTGCAGTAGTCTTACTTTGCCATTCAGCATAGATGCAAAGATAGAACTTGTTATGGTTGTCAGCAAGTGTCCAGTCAAGGGGGACAGCCTTCGCTTGGAATCCTGGCTGCAGTAAGTCAAGAAAACCTCTGGTACCAATCCAGGTCCTGTTCAATGGTCAGAATCAGGATACTGTCATGTTTGGCAAGGAGCTGATAAGACTATACAATATAGGAGCAGAAATTAGACCATTCAGCTCATATGATTTTACTCTGCCATTCAATCATGGCTGATAAGTTTCTCAATACCATTCTCTTGCTTTCTCTCCATAATCCTTGATCCCCTTGACAATGAAGAACCTATCTATCTCTGTCTATATACTCAATGACCTGGCCTCCACAGCCTGCTGTGGAAGTGAATTCCACAGATTCACCACACTTTGACTGAAGAAGTTTCTCCTTAACTCCATTCTAAAACCCCATCCCTTTACTCTATGGCTGTGCACTCGGGTCTCTCCTAACAATGAAAAAATCTTCCCAACATCATCTGTGTCCAGGCCATTCAGTATTCTGTATATTTCAATTAGATTCCCCCCCCCCCCATCCTTCTAAACTCCATCTAGTATAGACCCAGAGTCCTCAAAAGTTCCTTGAATGTTAAGCTTTAAGTTCCTGGGACTATTCTCGTGAACCTCCTTTCTACATTTTCCAGGGCCAGTACATCCGTCCTAAGATATGGAGCCAAAAACTGCACACAGTCCTCTAAAATGTAATCTGACCAGAACCTTAGCAGCAGATCCCTGCTTTTATATTCAATTCCTCTCAAACTAAATGGCTTCATTGCATTTGCCTTCCTAACTACTGACTCAACCTGCAAGTTGACCTTGAGAGAATCTTGGGCTAGAGCTCCCAAGTCTCTTTACATTTGAGACTTCTGAATTTTCTCCCCATTTAGAAAATAGTCCATGCTTCTATTCTTCTTACTAAGTGCAGAACCTCTCACTTTCCCACCTTGTATTCCATCTGCCACTTCTTTTCCCATGATGGGCAATATCCTACCTGTTGCGACAATTTCTGCCCAATTGACCTGTTCTCCCCTTGTGTGAAATGGGGGTACAGCTATTGCTGTTGGTGTAAGGGGACATGTCCTGAGTGAGAAGTAGGCAGTGCAGAGGGCATTCAGGGCAAGTTGGTGGAGCAGAACTGGAAATGATATCACCCGAGACAGGGAGATGAGTTAGATGAGTAGCAAGCGGGCAGAACACCAATGCTTCAGTGGAGGTTCACAGAGGAGGTTACCTAGCATGGTGATGAAACGTCTGAGAACAAATCTACCAGCTCGGTGAGCAAATTTGCAACTCGATCCACAATCTGAGCTCCAAATCTTCTCCAAAATCTCATGGGGAAGATGATGCAGGTAAATGTGAGAGTGGTAGAGCAAGCAACTTGATGGATGGTGGGTACAGAATTATGGACAGTGTGAGTGAAAGATATTGGAGAGAAGTTAGTGGAACTTAACCTGGCAGAGTGGAAAAGGATCTTCTTCCTACTGTTGCTGTGTGTTTCTGCAGGCGGTGAGTGCTTTAACTTAAGTGACATCTTTGGTAAGACTGGCATGGTCTGGTGCCACTAGGGAGTAAAAAGGTTTCATGTTGGCATCACCTTCACTATGCCATTTTAAGTGAATTCTGGGATATGAGTGGCAAAACGTTTTTAGAAGGGTGTATGATAATATGGGGTGAAAATTGAATGTAAAAATGCCACTGTGTACAGGTAGGTAATTAAGAGATGCATTTGCTCAGAGAGGTTGAGAGAACTCTCTAAGCGTCACAGAACAAATCCCCCCCCCCAAAACAAACTTGACATGAGTCTGAGTGGAATGCTCTTAGCAGGGTTGGGATGGACTCAATGAGCTGAATGGCCTGCTTCCCCACTGTCGGGATTTTGTGATTATATGATTCGAGCTCAAGCTTATTTTTGGCTAAGATTCGGCCCAAAGAGATCTACTGATGGAATATAATCTCGAAGACTTGGCCTGAGCAGAGTTAGTTTTCCAGTAAGACGTGAAACTTGAGCTAGCAAGGCAGGTGAAGTCAGCTGCAAGAGAGCTGGGCAAAATCTGGACTTGTTCATGCAATGCTGTGCATCTGGCAGAAGTGATTTGCAACTAAAGTAGTTAAAGGTACCTCAGTTGAATAAATTAGCTAGTACGGCAGTACCTCCTCTCTTTTTTTATTTGATTTTGTATTAGTTGCCTGTCATGTAATAGTTGGTCTAATGATGTAAACATGTGTGGCTATGCCGTATATACTCGAATAATAGCCAAATGTTTTGACTACTTTTTAATGTTAAATTTTCTGGGGTCGACTTCTACATCGATACTACTTTTGAATGGCTGAAATTCATGACTGTCAAAATTCATGGTGTATCATTAACAGAAGACCAATTGATCTGTAAACAAATAAAGAAAAAATGAATTTCAGTAATTCTGAAAACCTAGAGGGGAGCAGGACAGTCGGAAGACTGAAACACCCAGACTGCAGCACGAGGGTTAGCAGATTGACTCATTAAATGTTGATCTGTTTTTTGTGAAGAACTAGAGTTGACTTTTTATGAAATAAACAGAAAGTTTCAGATATTTTTGGCCAAAAATAGGTCGACTTTTACATTGGCTATTACTCGACTACACGGTAAGTAAAGGGTGAAAACTATGAAAAGGCAACACCTACATAAGCCACAAGTTTGATTCTGGTTTGAACACTTATCCAGTTTAAGTGTGTTAACTTTAAAAAGTATTAGAAGGTCATATGGAATACATTCCCTCCATGTCTTCAGTTGACTGTGTTTCCTGAATTATTTCCAGATGGTCTTTATTGAAAAGGTAATGGGAATGTTTGTAAATGTTCTCCCTTGCAGTGCTGCAGTATGCATAGATGAATAAATTAAACAGGAATGCCTAATAGCTGTTAAAATGGAAGTTGGTAAGTATTCAAAAGCATATTTGTAAGAGAGACAGCTAAGATGAGCAGTGGAATTGGAATCATTGGACATCTCTGTTAAAAAGACCAAGGTAGAGCAAATTCACATCCAAACACTACAGTTTTGAATTTCAATTTGGTTTTCAAAATTCTGGAAATAATACCCCTTGCATCAGCAAAGTGACCATGAAAATGTTGGTTGGTCAGCAGGGGGGAGAAAAGTCCATCTTATTTATTAATGACGTATTTTGGAATGGAACTTTGCTGTCCTTAGCTGGTGGAGCTTGGTTTAGGAATGGCCAGTCATTTGGGTTTGAGTGTTACTTGCATTTTGGTGAGACATTGAAATGGATTGTGTTAATGCCCACTGTGATTTAATTTAAAAATAAAAAAAGGCATTCATTATTTTATAATGAATTACCTAAGTCATTCTTTACTTCATAAAATGAAGACTTGTTAACATGCTAATGAACATGATCCAGTTTTACTCAATTCTGGCCTCCTTCCTATCAGAAAGATGTTGTGGAACTTGAAAGGATTAAGAAAAGATTTATAAGGTTGTTGCCATGGTTGGAGGATTTGAGCTATAGGGAGAGGTTGAGTAGGCTGGGGGGGTTTTCCCTGGAGCGTCAGAGGCTTTGGGGTGACCTTATAGAGGTTTGTAAAATCATGAGAGGCATGGATAGGATAAACAGACAAAGTCTTTTCCCTGGGGTGGGGGAGTCCAGAACGAGAGGGCATAGGTTTAGGTGAGAGGGGAAAGATATAAAAGAGACCTATGGGGAACTTTTTCATGCAGAGGGTGGTACATGTACGGAATGAGCTGCCAGAGGAAGTGGTGGTGGCTAGTACAATTGCAACATTGAAAAGGGATCTGGATGGGTATATGAATAGGAAAGGTTTGGAGGGATATGGGCTGGGTGCTGGCAGGTGGGACTTGATTGGGTTGGGATATCTGGTTGGAATGGACAAGCTGGACATCTCGATGACTCTGACTCTGAGTCTTGCCTTGGCCATCTGTATTGTTATTCCATAATGAGAACTAGTTACTCAACAGCTTCTAACATTTTGAGGAAAAGCTAGAAAAATACTTTAAGCAGTTATGAGCTTTTAGAATGTAAGTATTTTAACAGAAACAAAAGCAAATTATAATAAATTTTATATCAAAAATGTTTGTCTTGATTTTTTTAAAGAGTAGAATGTAAGGATGTGTTTTGTACAATAGGTCAACTATAGTCTTGTGTATTGAAAACTGAATTAATAAACCATGAAACTCAATTGGAGAAGTGAATCCTGTGATGTTTTTGTTGAAGTCCGATACCATTTCTGTTGCAGTTGAAAGCACTGCTGCACTGGTTATCATTCATCAAAGTTCTATGTTTTGAGTTATTGACTTTTCATCCTAAAAAATGTCTAGCATATGTACATTCAAAACATTACTTCCACTGGATGTGAAATGTGAATTTGGAAAACTCTTCATTGAGAGAAGCTGAAAGTCTTTGATTTTGTATCAATTTGAATTGCTCCACAAAGTAATGCAGATTGATAGGCCTGTAGCATTGTCAATGCCAAATGTTAGTGGTGACAATACCAAAGACAGGAAAAAACAACCCTTCACTGTAAAATCAGAGAATTGATGAGGCCATTTAGCACACTGGTGGGCATGTACTTTCTCGGCCCACATAGTCGTTCCAACCTGGCTGTGTTGCGAGGAGATTAGGTTCTTTGGCTCAACTCATTCTTGCTCTGTCCCATTTCTTCCCCAAAAATGTCATGGAAATTAGTCTGTTTTAGTCGCCAACATATTTGTGACACCTCCGACATATTGTGTATGATTTAATTTAACCCACGTCTGGAATCAGAAAAAAATTGCCAAAACAAAGTTCAAATGTTGTTTCAATCTTCACATAATATGCCGAGTGATAATACTAACATGCTCTTAATAGTGCTTCTTTTTCCCATAGGATTTAGGAAAAATATCCAGTAAATTCCCCAGCTGAAAATAGCGCAATCTTCAGATACTTGAGTGCATGATGTACTGGAAAATCTGCTGCTCTGCATCAAACAGTATTTTCAGTGTCATGATTTGGAGATGCTGGTGTTGGACTGGGGTGTACAAAGTTAAAAATCACACAACACGAGGTTATAGTCCAACAGATTTAATTGGAAACATTAACTTTCGGAGTGTTGCTCCTTCATCACATGAAGGAGCAATGCTCTGAAAGCTAGTGCTTTCAATTAAACCTGTTGGATTATAACCTCGTGTTGTGTGATTTTTAACTATTTTCAGTGTGTTGGACTCTGCTTTTATGACTGAATTGCTTCAATGGTCAATTTATATGTACATGTTTTCAAGTCTGGAGGTTTTGTTGACAGTAATGTGATGGAATTTGATCATGAATACTTGTCTGAGCTTCATACATGCTTTTTTTTTAGCAATGGATGTGGCTTGTAAAGCTTAGAATGCAATGCAGACTTTGATTTGATAGAATACAATCTTGTAGGAGCTCATAAAACATACGCATTTTTTTGAAAATAACTATTTTAATAACTTATGGTTAAAACTTTTTTCTTAAATATGTGAACAGAGACTGCAATTATGCCAATCTATAATGAGATTAAGAAAAATTGAAGAGCCCAGAGTCTAAACCAGGCAGTGCCATATAATTATTTAAATTTTAAATAAGATGAAAAAGCAATAATAAGGTGGAAAATGGATTGAGAGAGAAATAAATTAAACTTTTAAAATTTAAAGATTGAAGAACATTAGAAATTGGAGCAGGAGGAAGTCTTAGAGATGCTCAAGGCTGCTGCCACTTTAATATTGTCTTGGCCTCAACTTCATTTTACTAACCCTTTCTCCATAAAATTTTGACTGTTATAATTCCAATAACTTTAGGAACATTTAACATTTATTAAAGTGCCAATCACAGACTGACTACATACATGCAGTTAAAAACAAAATATCTCAACATTCTAGAGGAGCAGAGTAACTCAAATTTCCTGATATTTTGTTTTACTGAATGCATGTTGTTGCTCTACTCTGTGATTTGCACTTTAATAATGGTGAGCACTATTGAAACTCTGGTACCAATACAGTCAAATCAAACCTGTTAATGCTGTACCTCTGCAATTCGGGTTGCTTACAGTTCATGACCTTGATGGGAGAGAATGTATGGAATTAGTATCGGAATGGTAACATGTAAAGGTTGTGAATTGATTTTTCTTTTTGGCCTAATGCATATATTATTGATTAATTATGAAATATACACTCGATTTTTAAAAAAGTAGTGGGTAAGTTAGAAGTTTTAAGTAAATTTGTGTGCAGCTAATACAGTCAAAAGCAATATGTCTGAAATAGCTTGAAATGAAGGAATACAAATGCATGACAAAATTCAAATTCAACAAGTTGATGCTGCACAGTCTGCAAGTCTGACAAACACCAAACCTTTGCTATGTATCAGCAGTAATGGTGAAGCACAGCACTACCGTTAATTTGTTTACTGGCTTTTGAGCATCTATGGCTTTATTTTCTGCACAATGAAAAAATGACAAATTGCAAGACTTTTCTTTTAATTGTGGTTTTATATGCATTTAATATTCTTCACAGCAATGTTGCTTCTGTGGATTGATTATACATGCATCCCAATGCTAAATGCTATGCTAGTCAAGAAATTTTTAGCAAAGTCAATTCCATTGTTCCAATGGATAGAATAGTCTTCTGCTTGTATCTGTGATTTAAGCATGATTGTGTTGTTCCAGAAGTGGGAGAGACCTTTTCATTTAGTACCAAGTGCTTGTGCAGAGATGAGGGCAAACTAACTCCTGTCGATCCCATTATTGGAATTTATGACTCATTTGACAAAACAAAAATGAAAACAGAATCATAGAGATGTACAGCATGGAAACAGACCCTTCGGTCCAACCCATCCATGCCGACCAGATATCCCAACCCAATCTAGTCCCACCTGCCAGCAACCGGCCCATATCCCTCCAAACCCTTCCTATTCATATACCCATCCAAATGCCTCTTAAATGTTGCAATTGTACCAGCCTCATCATCTGGCAGCTCATTCCATACATGTACCACCCTCTGCATGAAAAAGTTGCCCCTTAGGTCTCGTTTATATCTTTCCCCTCTCACCCTAAACCTATGCCCTCTAGTTCTGGACTCCCCGACCCCAAGGAAAATACTTTGTCTGTTTATCCTATCCATGCCCCTGATAATTTTGTAAACATCTGTAAGGTCACCCCTCAGCCACCGATGCTCCAGGGGAAACAGCCCCAGCCTGTTCAGCCTCTCCCTGTAACTCAAATTCTCCAACCCTGGCAACATCATTGTAAATATTTTCTGAACCCTTTCAAGTTTCACAACATCTTTCCAATAGGAAGGAGACCAGAATTCCACGCAATATTCCAACAGTGGCCTAACCAATGTCCTGTACAGCCGCAACATGACCTCCCAACTCCTGTTCTCAATGCTCTGACCAATAAAGGAAAGCATACCAAATGCCTTCACTATCCTATCTACCTGCAACTCCACTTTCAAGGAGCTATGAACCTGCACTCCAAGGGCTCTTTGTTCAGCAACACTCCCTAGGACCATATCATTAAGTATATAAGTCCTGCTAAGATTTGTTTTCCCAAAATGCAGCACCTCGCATTTATTTGAATTAAACTCCATCTGCCACTTCTCAGCCCATTGGCCCATCTGGTCCAGATCCAGTTGTAATCTGAGGTAGCCCTCTTCGCTGTCCACTACACCTCCAATTTTGGTGTCATCTGCAAATGTACTAACTGTACCTCTTATGCTCACATCCAAATCATTTATGTAAATGACAAAAAGTAGAGGGCCCAGTACCGATCCTTGTGGCACTCCACTGGTCACAGGCCTCCAGTCTGAAAAACAACCCTCCACCACCACCTTCTGTCTTCTACCTTTGAGCCAGGTCTGTATCCAAATAGCTAGTTCTCCCTGTATTCCATGAGATCTAAAAATGTGTTGCTGGAAAAGCGCAGCAGGTCAGGCAGCATCCAGGGAACAGGAGAATCGACGTTTCGGGCATAAGCCCTTCTTCAGGAAGGGCTTATGCCCGAAACGTCGATTCTCCTGTTCCCTGGATGCTGCCTGACCTGCTGCGCTTTTCCAGCAACACATTTTCAGCTCTGATCTCCAGCATCTGCAGACCTCACTTTCTCTTCCATGAGATCTAACCTTGCTAATCAGTCTCCTATGGGGAACCTTTTCGAATGCTTTACTGAAGATCATATAGATCACATCTACTGCTCTGCCCTCATCAATCTTCTTTGTTACTTCAAAAAACTCAATCAAGTTTGTGAGACATGATTTCCTACGCTCAAAGCCATATTGACTATCCCCAATCAATCCTTACCTTTCCAAATACATGTACATCCTGTCCCTCAGGATTCCCTCCCACAACTTGCCCACCACCGAGGTCAGGCTCACTGGTCTATAGTTCCCTGGCTTGTCTTAACTGCCCTTCTTAAACAGTGGCACCACGTTTGCCAACCTCCAGTCTTCCGGCACCTCACCTGTGACTATCAATGATACAAATATCTCAGCAAGAGGTCCAGCAATCATTTCTCTAGCTTCCCACAGAGTTCTCAGGTACACCTGATCAGGTCCTGGGGATTTATCCACCTTTAACCGTTTCAAGACATCGAGCACTTCCTCCTCTGTAATCTGGACATTTTGCAAGCTGTCACCATCTATTTCCATACAGTCTATATCTTCCATATCCTTTTCCACAGTAGATACTGATGCAAAATATTTATTTAGTATCTTCCCCCATTTTCTGTGGCTCCACACAAAGGCCGCCTTGCTGATCTTTGAGGGGCCCTATTCTCTCCCTAGTTACCCCTTTGTCCTTTAATATATTTGTAAAAACCCTTTGGATTCTCCTTAATTCTATTTGCCAAAGCTATCTCATGTCCCCGTTTTTTCCTCCTGATTTCCCTCTTAAGTATACTCCTACTTTCTTTATACTCTTCTAAGGGTTCACTCGATCTATCCTGTCTACACCTAACATAATTTGGAGATGCTGGTGTTGGACTGGGGTGTACAAAGTTAAAAATCACACAACACCAGGTTATAGTCCAACAGGTTTAATTGGAAGCACACTAGCTTTCGGAGCGACGCTCCTTCATCAGGTGATAGTGGAGGGCTCGATCGTAACACAGAATTTATAGCAAAAATTTACAGTGTGATGTAACTGAAATTCAACATTGAAAAATTGATTGTCTGTTAAGCCTTTCATCTGTTAGAATACAGTGATAGTTTCACTTCTTTCATGTGTAAATCACAAAACCTTTTTTTTAAAGTTGCATTCTCGGGTTAGCTGTTAACAATGGTGATAGCTAGACAATATGTTGAAGGAGTCCCCCTGTCTTCTCTGTCTATGCCATGATGTTTAGATTGATTCTAATCTAAAAAGTGAGATAACAGAGTTTTACACTTTTTAGATTAGAATCAATCTAAACATCATGACATAGACAGAGAACACAGGGGGCCAACACCTTCAACGTCCTGGGCCTCCTTCACCACCGCTCCCTCACCACCAGACGCCTGGAGGAAGAGCGCCTCATCTTCCGCCTCAGAACACTTCAACCCCAGGGCATCAATGTGGACTTCAACATTTTCCTCATTTTCCCTTCCCCCACCTTACCCTCGTTCTAAACTTCCAGCTCAGCACTGTCCCCATGACTTGTCCGGACTTGTCCTACCTGCCTATCTCCTTTTCCACCTATCCACTCCACCCTCTCCTCCCTGACCTATCACCTTCATCCCCTCCCTCACTCACCCATTGTACTCTATACTACTTTCTCCCCACCCCCACCCTCCTCCAGCTTATCTCTCCACGCTTCAGGCTCACTGCCTTTATTCCTGATGAAGGGCTTTTGCCCGAAACGTCGATTTCGCTGCTCCTTGGATAATGCCTGAAGTGCTGTGCTCTTCCAGCACCACTAATCCAGAACCTTCAACATATTGTCTAGCTATCACCATTGTTAACAGCTAACCCGAGAATGCAACTTTTAAAAAAAGGTTTTGTGATTTACACATGAAAGAAATGAAACTATCACTGTATTCTAACAGATGAAAGGCTTAACAGACAATCAATTTTTCAATGTTTAATTTCAGTTACATCACACTGTAAATTTTTGCTATAAATTCTGTGTTACGATCGAGCCCTCCACTATCACCTGATGAAGGAGCGTCGCTCCGAAAGCTAGTGTGCTTCCAATTAAACCTGTTGGACTATAACCTGGTGTTGTGATTTTTAACTTTATACCTGACATATGCTTACTTCTTTTTCTTAACCAAACCCTCAATTTCTTTAGTCATCCAGCATTCCCTATACCTACCAGCCAGAGAGAGGATTGATCCTTTTGTTTTCAGAATCCCTAACTCCAAAGTTACTGATATCCATTCACCAAGCAAACTGAGTTTGGCCTTGATGCTAAAGTCTCCATAGCAATGATGAGTGTTCATAAATGTTTCTTTTGTATCTATTATTTAACTGAGGACTCCACCATAGATGCATTTATCACTTGCTGAATGGCACATATCAGTGTGCAACTGGCATGCCACAATATGTCTTGCATCAGAGTGCATGTCATGTCCCCGTATTTCTCCGATGCCCTTCACTGATATGCTCAAAGAAATGGCATTTCCGCAATAGGGTGTTACTGCTTTAGTGCTATTCATTTGAAAGCAGGCTATCTAAGGCCTGTAACTCTATTTGAATCAGACTATGCCCATGTTAGACCACAACCCAATCCCCTGTTACTCTCACCTGGTCATTGAGTTTGTTGTCACTTCTTGTGCTCCTACATTGCTATGTGTTTATTTTACTGCAGTGTATGCAACTGGCTACTTTATGCTTTAGCTTGGGTATTGATAGATGGTGAAAATGAGGATTGCAGATGCTGGAGATCAGAGCTGAAAATGTGTTGCTGGAAAAGCGCAACAGGTCAGGCAGCATCCAAGGAGCAGGAGAATCGACGTTTCGGGCATGAGCCCTTCTTCCAAGCAGCCTGACCTGCTGCGCCTTTACATCAACACATTTTCAGCTATTGATAGATGGTTCTGATGAATGTGGTGCTTGGTCCAGTTGGTGGTAAATTGGTCTTTATTTCTTTTTTGAAGAAACTAGATCAAACATTATAAATACATGGATACTGTTTACAGTATTGTGAATTGCAAGGTGTGCAATATTTGTAGATTGAGTCTATTATGAGTCACACTATTGTACATCGTTTCAAACATCCATATGAGTCAAAGACTTTAGACCTCCTTATGTTTTGAATAAATCAATAAGTTTATGATGATTTGACCCTGGGTGCCATCCCAGCTCTGAACTGATTAAGAAATGTATAGATGATTAATTAAAAATGAGAAACTTGATTTATTTTCTTTCCCATTTATGGCACATAAGTTACCAAACCTATCATTTCCTTTTGTGATATCTTGCTACACTTTGTTAAAATTTTCTCCTCTTCTACACTGAATATTTTTGTACATGTGTAGGATTATGGAGAATCAGGTTTTTATTTGGGCTAATAGGATTAGAGGGTAATGGGATATTTTGAACAACGGCAAGAAGATGAAGGAAGTCAGAATAAAGTGGTGGTTGGGCATAGAACATAGGGCTGTTGAAAAGTATAAAGAATCTTTCATTGGAGCAAAGGCAGAATGAGACACAGAAGCCTTGAAAATCTTAAACACATTCAATACTTTTTATTTGTCTAAGCTGTAAGTCAAAGGGTCGTAAAGTGCTGAAGGTATTTTGACAGAAATGCTGTGGTGTGTGAGTCTTCAAGCTCTCATGATGAGGAAATGGCCAACCTCAATCAATTTAAGTGGTATGGGACATGTTCAAAACAGTTAAACGGGAGTAAAGGAATGTCATTGGTGAATAGTGATCCTATGTATTGGAAACAGATGCTGCTTCAACCAAAGATACTTAATGTGAGTAGTTTGGGAGATACAAAAGGAGAGGCAATGGGAAAATTTTCAGTTTAGTGATAGAATCGTAAAATCCTTAGTGTGTGTAGTCATTCCGACCTATCAAGTCCACACAGACTCTCTGAAGAGCATCTCTACCAGACTGATCTCCTTACTCTATCCTTGTAATTCTGCATTTTCCATGACTAATCCACTTAGCCTGTATATCCCTGGATACTATGTGTGGCCTAATCTGTGCATCTTTGGACTGTGGAAACCAGAGCAGCCCAAGGAAACCCATGCATTAATGGGGAGAATGTGCAAACTCCACACATTCACCTGAGGCTGGAATTGAATGTGGATCCCTGACATTGTGAAGTAGCAGTGTTAATCACTGTGCTGTCATGCTACCCTAATGATGATGGTGTGAAGACCATCAACTGATCACCACTGTGTCGATGTGTGCTGGGATGTGACACTGTTGACTGTGTCTTTGGTGACAAACCCGCAACACGCAATTTTACTTTGTATTTGACTGTTAAGAAACCAGAACAAACTTCACAATCAAGGAGTGCAAAAGCCTGAAGGAAGATTTTAAATGTGAGCAATGGAATTGAATGTCCCTTTTCCAGTTCGTAGAGGGTCTGACCAGCAGTACTTAAAGATTGCATATTGACTTTGAAAGTTAAATTTTGAAATAGAGAGTTCATTTTATATCATAATGGCTGCAATTTCATTTTGAGGAATGGGAGGCTCCCTGACTCTGTCTCCCCTCCATTGTTAGTGCTTGCCAGCCAGACCCTGCTCATATCCAACAGTTTCCTTCAGTCTGTCCTCCATTAACTCTTCTACTAGACTAGCGACCATCTGTAGTCATAACAAAGGCTACTGTTTCAACCTGGGACTGTGGGAAAGGGAGCTAGTCTTGCTCTTAGCCAATTACTGGCTACAAGGCAGTCAATATTGTTGGAGATGGCAGATCAGGAAACCACACTGTCCGTGGAATCCTGCCCAATACTGTTGTATCTGATAAGATTTTGTGTGCCTCAAGTCGAAATTGAATGAACAACCATCTGACTCAACACAATTGCTCCCTGAGCCACAAAGTAAAATCACATTTTTTAAATATATCCTCTGATCTTGCCTTTGTTACCTGTTTTCTCATACTTGTAACCTTAAAATATTAATAATGACACCATTACATTTTTGTGGTAATATAATGTTAAAAACAGAAAATTAAATGTTTTTCAACTGATTTATTGTTCTTGGCTGAGACTTGATTTACATGCAAACATTCGTCTAAAATGATACCGTTTTCAATTTTAATTGCTAAACGTTTGTGTCTGTGGTTGACTGTGTACCTAATAGAGCTATTTAATGTACTGTGTTAGCTGCTATTTCTCCAATGAAAATTTTACTGTTGAATAACTAACTTTCATGCTGTTGATGGAAATGTGTTACATTATGAAAAACAAATCTAAATTAATTTTCAAAGATGTCACATTACAATGTTAGATTTCTGAAGGGCTGTAAAACGGCCTCACTTTTCTCATTTCAATGGAATGAAAACATTCCAGTCATAGTTTGATTTATTGTTGGCACGTCCCGAGATATAGTGAAAAATATTGTTTTGTGTGCTAGACAGGCAGGTCGTACCATGTGAAATGCATCAGGCTTGCGGAGCAGAGTGCAGAACACAATGTGACAGCTGCAGAGAAAGTGCAGAGAGATCAGAATTAACCATTTGAGGTGTGTTCGAAAGTCTGATAACAGCAGGTATCTTGAGCACCAGAGGTACAATGTCTGAAAAGTGATGTTTCAAAAATAAACCTTTGATTCCTAATTTTACCAATTACTAACTACCAATATCAGAATGAACACCTATCTGAAACATGCATCTCGTTCGATGGCCTTAATGAACTCAAAGTAGATATGGTGCCAATGAACTTCGAGCCCACAACATAAAACCTCCAATAATGAAGCTAATGCAGGAATATGAATGAAGCTCTTGAAGCTGTGCATTAAAGTAAGACTGAGAGATGTTTCATGACTGAAGAAAAGTTCTGAGGAAGTGTCACTGGACCTGAAATGTTAACTGTAATTTCTCTCCACAGGTATCTGCTAACTTTTCCAGCAATCTATCATTGTTTCTGATTTCCAGCATCTGCAGTTCTTTGTTTTTATTTATAATTTTTATTTTTTCATGTGATGTGACATCACTGAGAGCCAACAATCATTGCTCATGCCTAATTTTCCTCAAAAATAGTGACTAGCCACATTCTTGAACCAACACAAATGATAAGAACATAGGAGTTGGGCAAGGAATAGACCATTTGACACTTGGAACCTGTTCTCACTCGCTCTATAGGATGATAGTAGATTGGGTTGTGATATTCGTATTCCTGTCTGCTCTCTGCCTTTGATAAACTTGGCAATCAAAAATTTATCTAACTCTGGTTTAAATAAAATTAGTCCCACTTTTTTTTTCTGGGGAAGAGAATTGCATGTACCAATGATGCTATACGGGAGTGAGAACAGGGAAATTATCCACATTCAGTTTTAAAAGGGAAAAGTTGTAGTCTCCCCCACAAGTGGACATAAACACCTGGCATCCACCTTGTCACATCCCTTTGGTATCTTCTAAACTCCAGTAAGTATAGGCTCAACCTTTCTTCTCATTATAAGCCCTTCATCCCAGGAGTAATTGGAGTGAATCTTCTCTAAACTGTTTCTAATGGATAAGACAACCAAAATTGTACATTACTCCAGATGTGATTGCATCAAGGCCCTCTACAGCTGCATTAGCTTCACTTTATTGCAATGGGATTAGAGCATATTTCATTTGATACAGTTGATGTGAGATGTGACTTTTAAATTAATGAATCAGAAATATTTTCTAATTGAATCAGTCACTTCTTTTGCTTCTTAGAAACTAGTGGAAGCTTACAAAGAAAGCCTACTGAACACCAAGGGTCTGGCTAGCTAAAGTAGGATCACCTCCATGTTGGAATCAGGAAGCAAAGACTATTAAATCGACTTCCCAATTTATTTCCTACCTTTAATAATCTATTTTCCCTGGTTAGCAGTGTTGTATGCCAATAGTAAATCTGTTGTAGCTCAAGTCTAATTATTGAAAATAAATAATTCTTGTTTAGTACAGAAACCTGGACCATGCTTTCTATCAACTGTGTCTGAAGGTCTGGCAAATTGGAGCACAACGTAACTTGGGGAATAGTGGTACTCAGTTTTAATGCCATACTACACTAATTGGTCATAACACAGTAGAATTTTGATCAATAAGTGAGTAAAAGGTTGTAGCAGGCAGGCTGAAAAGCAGAGTGAATCGTGGCTTTAAATCAGCAATGACATCACTAAATGACTGACAGAATAAGTTTTGTAGCCAAATAGCTGTTTGAGTTCTGTGGTCCTCTAATCCTGGCTGCTTCAATATCTCCAAATAAGAATTGCTCCACCATCAGGGCCTATCAGTCCTTTAAAACCCACCTATCTGACCAAGCTTCTGATCATCTGAACTAATACTGCTTTATGTGGTTCAGTGTCATGACGTCTTTATTAGGGCATTATTAGTACATTTCATTTTGCTAAAGACAGTAAGACTCAAAGAATTTATGCTAATAAGTTTGGTTTATTTCAATGGTATTTTTGCTTTACTTTTCTGGAATTATTTGATTATACAATATGGAGCAAATTTACTCATGTATGTAGACAACACTAGCTTCTGGGCAGATTTGGTATTAGCTGGTGCAGTTTTGTTGAACAATTGGAAAAGCATCATCTGGCATCCTTAATTATTTCTTCACAAATGGATGAAACTTAGAATTTGAAAATAATAGTATTTTTTGATCATACTGCTATAAATTGTCACTCATATTGGCTAAACTTATCTGATTCTGTGCTGTGACTTCGGCCAAACTTATCTGATTCTGTGCTGTGACTTCGGCCAAACAGTTCCTCCAAGATCAGTTGTGAATTTCACTGTTTGTTCATTTTCCCAGACACACTCCAATGTCCAGCGATACATGAATTCAAACAGCAAAGGCAGTAACTATGTAGGTACACTGTGGTGTCAGTTTCTTTCTCTGTCTCTCTTGCACTGATCTCACCATGTGCTTCCTTTGTCTGTTCTTCTCCCTTTTAAAAGTGCTGTAGTTTTCAAACAAATGTGCTGTTTTGGAAAATGTAGGAGGTGATTGATTCACAGGGGAATGTAGCACAAACAGTCAAGTTTCTGGTATTGAGACTGGCTCAAATGCAATGCAGGGTATGTCAGGTTCCAAGAGATCAATTGTGTTAGGGGACTCTCTAGTCCGAGGTACAGAAAGACATTTCTGTGGCCAGCAGCAAAAATTCAGAATGGTATGTTGCTTCCCTGGTGCCAGGATCAAGGATGTCTGAGGGTGCAGAATGTTCTCAAGGGGCAAGAGGGGCCAGCAAGAGGTCATTGTCCACATTGGAACCAAAGATATAGGAAGGGAAAAGATTCTGAAGGGAGATTACAGAGAGTTAGGCAGAAATTTAAAAAGGAGGTCCTCGAATATCTAGATTACTCCTGGTGCTACGAGCTAGTGAGGGCAGGAATAGGAGGATAGAGCAGATGAATGCATGGCTGAGGAGCTGGTATATGGGAGAAGGATTCACATTTTTGGATCATTGGAAGCTCTTTTAGGGTAGAAGAGATCTGTACAAAAAGGACGGATTGCACCTAAATTGGAAGGGAGAGAATAGGGACCCTCAAAGATCAGCAAGGCAGCCTTTGTGTGGCACCGCAGAAAATAGAGGAGATACTAAATGAGTATTTTGCATCAGTATTTACTGTAGAAAAGGTCATAGAAGATATAGAAGGTAGGCAAATAGATGGTGACACCTTACAAAATGTCCAGATTACAGGGGAGGAAGTGCTGGGTGTCTTGAAACGCATAAAGGTGGATAAATCCCCAGGATCTGATCAGGTGTAGGCTAGAACTCTGTTGGAAGCAAGAGAAGTAATTGCTGGGCCTCTTGGTGAGATATTTGTATCATCGATAGTCACAGGTGAGATGCCGGAAGACTGGAGGTTGGCAAACGTGGTGCCATTGTTTAAGAAAGGTGGTAAGGACAAGACAGGGAACTATAGACCAGTGAGCCTGACGTTGGTGATGGGCAAGTTGTTGGAGGGAATCCTGAAGGACAGGATGTACATGTATTTGGAAAGGCAAGGACTGATTTAGGGATAGTCAACATGGCTTTGTGCGTGGGAAATCATGTTTCACAAACTTGGTTGAGTTTTTTGTGGAAGTAACAAAGAGGATTGATGAGGGCAGAGTAGTAGATGTGATCTATATAAACTTCATTAAGGCGTTCGACAAGGTTCCCCATGGGAGACTGGTTAGCAAGGTTAGATCTCACGGAATACAGGGAGAACTAGCTATTTGGGTACAGAACTGGCTCAAAGGTAGAAGGTGGTGGTGGAGGGTTGCAAATCTTAGCAGGACTTATACAATTAATGGTATGGTCCTAGGGAGTGTTGCTGAACAAAGAGACCTTGGAGTGCAGGTTCATAGCTCCTTGAAAGTGGAGTTGCAGGTAGATAGGATAGTGAAGAAGGCATTTGGTATGCTTTCCTTTATTGGTCAGGGCATTGAGAACAGGAGTTGGGAGGTCATGTTGCGGCTGTACAGGACATTGGTTAGGCCACTTTTGGAATATTGCGTGCAGTTCTGGTCGTCTTCCTGTAGGAAAGATATTATAAAACTTGAAAGGGTTCAGAAAATATTTACAAGGATGTTGCTAGGGTTAGAGGATTTGAGCTATAGGGAGAGGCTAGACAGGCTGGGGCTGTTTTCCCTGGAGCATGGGAGGCTGAGGGGTGACCATATAGAGATTTACAAAATTGAGGGGCATGGATAGGATAAATAGGCAAAGTCTTTTCCCTGGGTTGGGGGAGTCCAGAACTGGGGGGCATAAGTTTAGGGTGAGAGGGGAAAGATATAAACGAGACCTAAGGGACAACATTTTCATGCAAAGGGTGGTACGTGTACGGAGTGAGCTGCCAGAGGAAAGGATGGGGGCTGGTACAATTGCAACATTTAAAAAACATTTGGATGGGTATATGAATAGGAAGGGTTTGGAGGGATATGGGCAGCTGGGACTAGATTGAGTTGGGATTACTGGTCATCATGGACGGGTTGGACTGAAGGGACTGTTTCCATGCTGTATATCTCTATGACTCTAAATATTCAATGCTCACTGTCGGGTGCATTATTCGATGCTCAATCTACTTTTTGGATGAACTATAATAACCTGTTCATCTTGGTGTCAGAATCCGTTCTTGCTGAAAATATCAAGGTATTTGCTTTAACAGATATATGTTGGTGACCTTTTTTGCCCAGCATTCCTTTCTGTCACATTTATGCTCATTCATCAATGTATGCATTTCTACACACAGCTTCATATTAAGCCAAGAATTGAAATTTA
Organism: Chiloscyllium plagiosum; assembly: GCF_037043375.1. NCBI lineage: Eukaryota > Metazoa > Chordata > Chondrichthyes > Orectolobiformes > Hemiscylliidae > Chiloscyllium > Chiloscyllium plagiosum. Next base: position 50,217,061 of record NW_028270154.1, on the reverse strand, counting down.
GCACACTATTTATAAGTGGCATTTTAATGTACCTTGGTTGCTGCCTGACCTGATGCGCTTTTCCAGCAACACATTTTTCAGTTTTAATGTTCACGAACATCTAATGTATGAACATAAAAATTAGGAATTTCATTTATTGGTATTTCCGTGAAACAATTATTGGTGTTTTATGAACTATAATATGTCCTTTCAAATCTATTGCGATTGGATACCGTCTGGCTGCAGGTAATAGATACGTGTCAGTTTATCTGACAGTATTTGACTTGATCAAATAGGTGTTGTAATTGGGTATGTTTGGTATGTTTAGCTGAGACAACAACTGCTTTCCTCATATTCAGGAATACTTGACAGATTAAATGCTAATCCTGTTGAGCAGCTACAGTAAAATGATTTGGTTTTTGTGTAATTTCAAGGTTTAAGATCTGTAGATTTTTTTGTGCACTTTTTATTTCCTGTAAATTACTATTTTCTATGCATTTGTAATTTAGGAACTGATCATTGGAATTTATAAATTTCAATGTGCAATATTGTGTACATACAGTTAAGCAATAAACTGTTTGGAATCATTCCTAACACACACATCATTTGTCGTTGTTGGAAATCAATCATCACTGTCCAAGAGAGTTGTTGGAGGAGTTCCTTAAGGTAGTGAACGAGCCACAACCATCTACAACTGCTATGTCAGTTACTTCTGTTGTATTTCAAATTCAAAAAGTGAAGATGTTTCATGTTGATTTAACATGTTTGCATGAGTAGGTCTGAGTAGTTTGGTGGTCATTTCCGATGTGCCTTTGATGTAGGGGAGTGTGGCTAGGGTTTCTGGATGTGTTTTGTCTGCTTGTTTGGATTTGTTGATGAGAAATCGGCAAACTGAGATGAGAGATTAGATTCCCTATAGTGTGGAAACAGGCCCTTCGGCCCAACGAGTCCACACCAACCCTCCGAAGAGTAACCCACCCAGACCTATTTCCCTCTGACTAATGCACCTAATGCTGTGGGCAATTTAACATGGCCAATTCACCTAACATGCACATCGTTGGACTGTGGGAGGAAACTGGAGCACCCAGAGGAAACCCACGCAGACACTGGGAGAATGTGCAAACTCCACTCAGACAGTCGCCCGAGGCTGCAATTGAACCTGGGTCCCTGGTGCTGTGAGGCAGCAGTACTAACCACTGTGCCACCCTATGAACTATGTTCATTGGGTATCCGTTCTTTTTGAATACATTGTACAGGAAATGACTGCCAGACTACTCCGACCTCTTGGCATCATGGTTGCCCACAAACTCACCAACAGATTAAAACAGCAGCCAATGAACTTGAAAGACCCTATACAGGCAACAAGCAAAATTAATGTCATTTGCAAAATACCTTGCAAGAACTGTAACAAACACAAACAGGCAAAAAACTAGACACCAGGATACGTGAACATCAACTGGCCACAAAAAGACATGACCCACTCTCACTCACTAGTATCCTTACATTATGGATGAGGAAGAACACTATTTTGACTGGGACAACACATCCATCCTAGGACAAGCCAAACAGAGACATGCACGAGAATTCCTAGACGCATGGCATTCCAACCGGAATTCTATCAACAAACACATTGACTTAGATCCCATTTACCATCCTCTGAGAAAAAGAACAGGAAATGACATTGCCATAGGAAATGACATCACCAACCCAAGGAAACCCAAACGCATAAATAGAAAGCAGGAAATACTACCAGTGCTTCACCCGGAGGCTCACTAAAGATGTTACCTAGTATGGTGACAAAATGTCTGAAAACGAACCTACCAGCTCAGGGAGCAAACCTACATCCATACATACCAATATCCAGACAAGGTTCAGATTGGGCATATACGTGGCAAGTAACATTTTGTCATAAGAAATGCCAGACAATGACTGACCATCGTCCAGAATATTGCAGATGTTGGATCCAAGGTCGACAAGCAGGAGGCTAGAGGCACACCGCAAGCAAGGCAACATCAGGAGATGGAGAAGTCAATGTCTACCTCACCTCACCACTCCCCTCTCCACCCAAACCCTCCCCCATCCCCCACCCCCTTTATCTTTAGCTCCCCTTACACCCACCTCAAATCCTGAAGAAGGATTACACCTGAAACATTGACTTCTTCGCCTCCTGATGCTGCTTGCCTTGCTGTGTTCCCCCAGCCTCCTGATGCTGCCTGCCTTGCTGCGTTCCCCCAGCCTCCTGATGCTGCCTGCCTTGCTGTGTTCCCCCAGCCTCCTGCTTGTCTACCATCATCCAGAAAAAGCAGTAAATCATTATGTAGTCCAGTATGACTCCTCTTCAGAACATCTATTTCTTCTTGCCTCTTGGGTTTTCTGCCTCTCTGCTTAAGGCTATGCTATCTTTTTCAATTCTGATAACAAGTCATCAATCTGAAGTGTTGATTCTATTTCTGTCTCTCTCGGATGTTCTCTGATTATACTGAGTATTTTAAAATTTCAGTTTTTAATTTCAGATTTCCAGCATCAACAGTGTGCTGTTCGTGGATTCCAAAATTTTCCCTGCTCCTGATGTTAAAATAATTGATTTGGATTTTCTTTTCCTTTCTTGAAATGAACTGTTACATTTGCCATCCATAATTCCAAAATCAATGTTCCTAGAGGGCATTCTGCTGCAATTTTATAGTGAAAAAGAAAACAGATAGGTTGTATTGATGTTAAACGACATTTTCATTTCAAACAAATATAGTAACTGATTATAGAATTTTGAATTGCGAAGAATAACTTTAACTAGGGGTTTGATATTATTAGTTTCACTGAACCTGCAATTTGGTAATACTAATTTTCAGTGTGGTTTCTTCTCAATGACTGATTTATGATCCAGTTGTTTTTGAGTTAATATAAAACGGTGAGTGACTTGTGGGAAACTGACTTCTATGAGCCAGGACTCTAATCTGCTTTTTGTATTCGGCAAACTGAATATGACACACAAACTTGGAGAAACTCAGCAGCTCTGGCAGAACCTTTGGAGAGAAAGCAGAGTTAATGTTTTGGGTTCAGTAACCCTTCGTCTCTAGTGGCACCGAGAAAAAGGCGGTGGATGAGTAGTTGGTTTAAGAGTGAGAGAATCGGTGAAGATGAGGAGATGGGAAGGCAAACAATGGATGGATAATGGTAAGGCATGGAAGGAGGAAAAACTGATAATGGGCACTATAAGTAGGCTGGTAAATGGGTTGGCTGTGCTGAAAGCAGCCCATGTGTTGTAGAGGCCTGTGATGTTGAGGTGGATAAAGGACATGTAAGAAAGCACTCAGGTCCTAAAATTATTGAATTCTGTGTTGAGTCCTGAAGGCTGCAGGGCCTCCAAGCAGAACTTGAGATCCTGTTCATTCAGCTTGCGCTGAATGCAGCTGACCTGAGACACATATGTTGGTGAGACATGATTACTTTCCTTTCCTTTACATTTCAATGTGGGGAACAGAGCAAGAGTGAACCAGGCTTTCAATAACAATACCAGCAGCCACCAGCTTAGACATCAGAAATGTATGTACATTAAAGACTTGTGTAGAGTTGGGATTAAAACATAAGTCATCTGTTGACTGTGCTGCCATGACCAAAGGGAGTGGATTGCTCATGGGTAAGTAGCCTGGGGATTAATGTGGAAAGGTTTGGCTGCAGAGGACTCAGATGAGCTAACATGGCATAGCAGTTGGGTGGTGAGGAGGAAAGCAATATTGAATAATACAGAGAAAACTATCATTGGAGCATTTCCACTTTTCACCCTTTGCTCCCTTCTTCAGTCAGTGACCTAAATAGTGCCCTAGACATCTACATCTACATCTGTGCTGTACATCTCGACAACTCCATGACTTGCTATCAGGCTGAAATTTCTCAGATGTTCAAAGGTTTCTTGCATTAGTTTATCAAATATAGCTGTGAAGACAGAAACTCAATAATTAATTGTATGCACAAGATTGTTCAACATATGTCTTTATCAATAGGTCTTGTCCCCCCTGCTGACACATATTTATATAATCAAATTTCCAGACACATTCCCCCCTCCTCTTTCCTTGTCAGCATTCTACAGGGCTGAAAATGTGTTGCTGGAAAAGCGCAGCAGGTCAGGCAGCATCCAGGGAACAGGAGAATTGACGTTTCGGGCATAAGCCCTTCTTCAGGAAATGGCAGCTTGTGATCTTTTAGCTGCAGATGTTGGCGAGATGGAAAGGGAGGATGAGGGGATTTCCAGGTGTAATGGGAGAAAAAAGAAGTGGTGAGGGTTGAAGTGGGTAGAGGTGTCCCCTGCAGAAGGTAGCATTATCAGAACAGATGTGACAGATGTTTCAGATTTCCAACATCTGTAGTTCTTGATTTTATTTTAACTGAATATGTCACTTCTTCACACTTCACAAAGTAATAATTTGATTATATAAATATGTATCAGCAGGGGGGACCAGACCTATGGATAAAGACATATGTTGAACAATTCCTGAAGAAGGGCTTATGCCCGAAACGTCAATTCTCCTGTTCCCTGGATGCTGCCTGACCTGCTGCGCTTTTCCAGCAACACATTTTCAGCTCTGATCTCCAGCATCTGCAGACCTCACTTTCTCCTCAAAGCATTCTACAGGATCCGTTCCTTCCAGACACCCTGATCTGTTCTTCCTCGAATCCAACATCTCCTTATATCCTATAGCAACCTCTGCAGTAGCAGAGGAAGGTGTAACACCTGCCTGGTTGCTTCCCCTCTCTTCACTATTGAAACCTTCAGGCACATCTTTCAGGTGTAGCAGTGATTTTTACCTGTGCATCATTCAATCTAGTCTACTGTACTTGCTGCTCACAATGTGAACTCCTCTGTATTGGGGAGATGAAATAGATTGGGTGATGGACTTTCAGAACATTTATGTTCTGTCTGCAAAAATGACCTCAAGCTTCCTGATGTCTGGTACTTCAACACGTCACTGATTTATTCAGCTTTATTCCCTTCTCTATCGGAAATCTTGCCTTGCAAAAGAAGGGGTGTCGGATCTTTGTGCAGTGGTGTGCTTGAGTAAAGTGCCTATCATTATTGATTAGCTGAAGCTGTAGGGAGCGGGCCTCTTGGCAATGCCATCAGATTCACAGGGGCAGACTTCGGGACATGAATTCCTGGAATACAGTCTCTCAGTCCCTTCTTGAGGGTGTGGCTCGAAGACTCTCCCAAAGAAAATCTCCTCACGCCAATCCTGTGCAAACATGTGCCTTTCCACCTGTTCACAACCTTGACTGAAGCCTCCAGGGCCATATCTATGAACCTTCCATTTCCCTTCTATCCAGTTGAAGCAGTGACCACCAGCAGTAGCTGCAGTCTTTGTTCTGGGAGAAACCAGTAATCTTTGGGGATTAACCTACTGGTTGCACTGGAGCTATATTTTGCAGTATACAAGACAAATCGGGTCTGTGTGTCTCATTGGCCAGTTCTTGTTAATACAGGTATTGGTTTTGCTTAGGAAGCAAGCTGAAACATGAGCCAACCTCAATACACTCAGTGTCCTGCACATTGGACAGCATGAGTCCTGCTGTGCTAAATGTTGAAGTCATTCAAGTGAGACAGCTATGTATGACTTCCAGCCTCCTGATGTCTGCTACTTCAACACATCACTGATTTATTTGGCTTTATTCCCTTCTTTTATTAGAAATCTTGCCCTGCAAAAGAAGACGTGTAGAATCTTTGTGCAGGGATGTGCTTAAGTAATGTGCCTATCATTATTGATTAGCTGAAGCTCTATAGACGTGGGCCTCTATGGAGGAAAGCTTAACAAGGGATGACTGGATACAAAGCAAGTTGATCCCCACTCTAACTGAGATCAATAACACTTTTTAGCCCAGACTCTCACTTTTTTTTTGGCTTGCTACAAGCTGAGCTCATGAAGTGATAAACTGTGGCAAAATCCCAGATTTATTTTGCTAAAGTGTGTTTTTTCATGTTCACTACAATTAATGGGAAATTCAAAAGGATGCTGTTATAAACAATATGAACTTAGTTGCCTGTGCACTCTGCATACATCTACCAACTCCCCCACAAAATACTTGTCAGGGTTAAGGCTAGTAATTTGATCGTCTGCAGTAGGACATTTGGAGGCAGCATTGACTATAATCTTTTAGTGAAGGGAAAAAGTGCACTAAAATTGACCAGCAAATTAAATCCACTGGTGATGAATGCTCCTCATTAGACCTGAACTAGCTAATGTTATGACTGAGGAAGGAGGTGTGCACTGTCTCTGTATTTTGTCTGGTCACAAGAGTTTTTATTCTATTAGCAAGATAACTAATTAGATTATTAAATCCATATCTAGTTAGAAATCTGTCAAACAGGTTTCTCTAACTCTATGCCAAAAAATATATTTAAATTTTATAATTAATAAACATTTTCAATAAAGCTGTGCTTCCTTACACTTGGTTTGAAATACGGGGGGGGGGGGGGGGAAACAGATTATTCCTAAATTCTTGTGTAGATATTGCCTTTGAGTTTGAGGAAAAAAATAATCTGGTCAAATAATTCTTGAATGAAATGACGTAAGTGATCTGAAACATTTCATATCTTAAAACATGTGACATTCAGTAAGTGTTTGTCCTTTACTTAAAAAAGTGTAACTTTCTAGTGACCTTTTGGGTCTGCACTTAAACTTCCAATTATCACAATTCTTAACAAGTAACGTCTCAAAAATATGACCAGTGGAAGTCCCCCCCATATTTATGATCACCTTCCAAATGTGAACTTGCAATTGAAAACTGCTTTAACATAGCCTTAACAAATTTGAGATTTTGTGAAAAATACAGCCTTCCTATAAAGGGGCTTGCCTCCAAATCTGAAAATGTTGGACTGGTTGCTGCATTCCTTCACATTACGAATGCAAAGTCCTACTGTAACTTTAAAATGCTCAGTTAAGAAAACATTACTTGGCACATATAGGGGAAGGTTGGTTGCTCAATATTCTTTGACTGCAAAACTTGATTATTGATACATGGTGGCATAAGAAGATGGATTGCAAAATTGAGAATAACAACAAAGGTTGAATCCAAAAAAAATTCAAGGTCATACAGTTTCAAAATCTTTTAACACCATGACAAGAGATCTCTTTAAATTAAAATTGACCTCTTAAACCAAGATTATTCTCAACAATAGTACCAGGAGGCAATTTTATCTGCTGGCTGGCTTGCGGAGTTCAATCGAAATGACCCATGACCCATTGACTTCACTTGACGCTCAATGCAGGCAATTCCAGAATGACAGATCAATAATTTAAGAAGTCAATGAATAATGGAACAGTTCAATAATAATCATGATTTTAGTGACAACCAGCAAAATCTCTTCAGAAACATTAGAACAGAAGTCTTTCAGAATTCATTCTGCACAGGCTTTTTATAGCCCTGATGGTATATTTAAGTCTTCTCTATGACCTCCAGGAGTGAAGGGCAACAAAGTTGAGGCAGGTACTTTTTTTTTTAAATTGGATTATATAACCAGGATTAATGATGACTACTTAATGAAAAAAATCAGATTTGTTGTTAGTTAATTGGAACTGTTCATGAGGGCTTAAAGAAGATGTTGAGAACATGTAATGGTTTTTTCTTTTTATTTGATAGCTAACTGATCTTTTAATGTGCTGAAAGGTTCATTACTTCCATGCACTTACTAAATTCACAGGACTATGTTAAATATTTTCATTTTGAAGGGATTAGCAGTTCAGTGCAATTGGAGATAAAGCTTTGCATCATCATGTGCTCAGGAGAAAATGTAGACACTGAAGTACCTCAATTGACACAAAATTGTAAAAGTCACAATTTATCTGAAGATTATCTAATTTCTAGTGAAATTCAAAATAAAATATTCAGATGGAAACTTTTAACCGCTACTATATTTCTGGTTGTAAATTCTGTTAACAAAGCATAAAGTTTATTCAAAAAACATAAGGGGATAAATTTTGTTCAGCAAGTTGTCGAGTTTTTGTTTTGAGAATTTCTCATCACGGGACCTTGCAAGTTTTTTGCTGTACTTTAATGAACGTGCTGCCTCTTACTACCCACCTCACCTCATGGTGTCCCTCATGTCTGATTCTGACACCCTCTTACCATGTGCTGTTCCCAGATGTTGTGCTCACCAGATATCCACCAAAAGATCAGCCCTGGCAGCTGAACAATGTTTAAAATGCAGCAGTGTAGCTGGATGAACATTGGCATTCTGGAGCTGCTATACTCATTGACATATTCTACCAGAGGATTCTCTGACTGGGAATTTGGGCACAGTGTAGTGCAAAGCTCCTTTCCTGGAGGATCAGCAGAGGAGTCTGTGCGAGGGGACTATGGTAGCCTGATTCAAAATGCCACCTGAGTCATATAGTCTCCATGCAGAGGAACGGCCAGCAGTCTTGCAGGAATGTCAAATAAGCTTCACTGCTATGCCCGGGTCAGTGCCATTCTTTCCTCGCTGTGATTTAAATACACATTCAACTCTCAACATAAGCTGATAGTTCCTGAATATTATTGCATAAAGCAGAAACTACACTTCCTCCAGAGAGAATGCAAAGCCAGGTGAAGTCAAGTTACTGACTTTCTTTCCATATTATTGCTGTTCACTCACCAATGAACTAGGCTTGTATTTCATTGACTATGATCACATGGTAACCATTATATTATGATTTCATGATTACTGAACATAGCGTTCAGCACTGAGTGAAGGTGGAATTATGTCATTCATTTCCTCCTTGCTCTTTGCTATTGTGGATTTGACATTGATATGTGGTATTTGAAAAGCTCATGAATTAAAAAAATATAACGCAAACCATAAAGAGAAGGACAGTGAGGTTGTATTATTATATTTTCTTGTGTACTAACCATCCTGTATTGAAATAAATATCTTCAGTTTTTCTTCCTTCTCTTTTTTCGTTGTGAAAATTCCAAATGAGTAATGTAGTTCTGTCATGTAAACATGTAAGAATATGGTCAATTAAAGAAATACACCTGATGTGGAAGTGAGCAGCTTGCTTCATGGGAAGCAAAGGATGCTTGTTTGCAAACCTGGCTCAGGATAGAACTTGATGCCAAAATTGTGAACTGTCTAAATTTCAAAGTGGTTAGGAAGGAGAACAAAGTCACTGCAAAGGAGCAACAATTTTGACAAGAGCATATTTTCTGATAAATTGGAGAAAGTTATGACTCATCCATAGCAGGTTGTTGGGCCAGCAGTTTGACTGTAAGACTCATTTGAAAGGTTGAAGGTGTTGGTGCAGAGAGACACTTGGGTTTTGTTGGGATATACACATTAAAATCTTGTCTAGTCTGTGTTGATGGTATTGCCCAGCTGAATTGTGTCAGTTATGTGGAGTGCTTTGCATTATGGTACTATTTATGAATGTGCCTCAGGCCATTTCGGTGTCTTGAAAACCATGAAAACTGAAGTGGAGGAATAGAAAGATCAAGTTCAGACAATGGACTGATGCAAGTGAACAAGGTGACCTGTTTGTGTATGTTTTTAACCTATTTTTCTAATTGACCTGTTCAGTGATGTTGTTACAAACCTCCATAGAAGATGGGACTTGAACCCAACCGTTCCAGTCCAGGAGTAGGGACACTACCACTGTGCCAGAGGAAATATGTTTGGACACATTATTTAGCATTTCGAGAGCAGTTAAACTCAGACCTTCTGGCTTAGAGTTGAGGATACTACCACAATGTCTCAAGCCTTCTGTTTGAACAAGACATGAAGCATGCTTCTGGGGCAGAAAGGACATGAAGGTGGACCTTCTGGTCCACCCCAGAGGTGAGGATAGTATCACTGCTTCAAGTTCCTAATTGCTGTTCTGTGACCAGACCACCGTTCAAAAAAAAATTGTATTTCCTTCAAAACTCTCACACCACGCTGACTTGGAACATATTGCTGCTGGGCCAAAATTGTAGAGACCGCTTCTCTCCCTTTCTACTTAGACTGTTGGTGTATTTATACCAGACAGGCTGCAACAGTTCAGAAAGGTGACCTGATGAGTGCCTTTTATAGGAGCAATAGGAGATGAACAATAAGTATCAAAAGGTGTTCCGCTCCCATGTAGAAATAGAATAAAATCTTTTTGTTTTTTCTTCGATTCTCTAAAGTTGTTATTTTAAATCTTGGCTGTCTTACAGAAAATCCAGTGTTGCAGAGGGCAGTGAACCTTCTGATTAAATTTTGGAACAAATTCTCATCGTTTTCCAAAATCTTATGTGGACTTCATTCAGAATTCGGGTTGTACTTTAAGCTCTTTTCTTTCTTTTTAAATCTGAGGATAGTTATTCAACTAACAGAAAATCTTCAGTCCACTGTCTTCCAAGTAGAAAACACATGCTTCCTGTAAGTGGGCCAGGTAGCAGTTGGAGACTCTCTCATGCGAAAAGATAATCACATGGACTGGCTGTCTAGAAAACACAGCTGCACACTGAGCAGTAACACAGTTTGAAGAATTCTCTCCGGTTTGCCTGTTATTTTGACTGATGGCAAGAGAAGGACCTTTTTAATGATGGTTTAATCATTTAGGTAGTTGAAGTTTTATCTCAATGAGTAAAAAATAAACTGTGATCTGTATTAATTACTTTGCAAAGTTTTTAGAATAGGTTTGCTCTTTTTCTATCACTTAAATTGTTGGTCTCTTTTTGTACTTGTTTAATAAATTTATGTTCTTGTTTTATTCTTCACCTTAGATTTATTGTCGTAGTGCAGGCCAATTTTTTTTCAAGCCTTTCCCAGTGATCCAAGCAAAGATAAACATTGTGGAAGACCTTTGGGAGGTATCCTTGAGGTGTTCTAAAACTTGGCAGACAAAAACAATTAGAATAGAAATCCAGGATGACCTGAAAACTTAACTTAACTAGCCTACTTTGTAATAATTCAGTTCAATGTATCTGATAGTATCAATAGAAAGGGTGTCAGCAGAATGTCACATTTGGTTTCAGATCCAATGGCTGCTGTTAAATTTTTAATTTCATTAGTAATCATGTAATCACTTAGTGAAGGCCGTTACTACTTGTATCTGGTCCACCATTATGCTTCTAAGCAAAACTATTAGTGTCCTAGATAATTTCAAAATTATTTATTTCCAAAAGCAGGTTAACAAAATATTAGATTCCTTTCCAAAGTACCTGCAGGAAGATCCTGAGGACACCCATTATGTTCTGCTGTTGACTTATGACAAAACCATTTGTGTATTGGAGCACTGATGTGAGAAAAAAATAAACAAGAAATCAAGGAAAATTATCTAGCTTTACAGTATTGAAATAACTGCACAGAGGCTGATATCCCATCACCAAATCACCCTTGATTTACTTGTGCTCAGTACACTGAGGAGATTCTCACCTGATTGACTCAAGTTGTTAACTCATATCAATGACCTTGTAGTGAACAAGGTCAACCTGGTTTTAATCACTACAAATGTATTTATTAGATTCCCTTCATGTGGAAACAGGCCGTTCGGCCCAACAAGTCCACATCGACCCTCCAAAGAGTAACTCACCCAAACCCATTTCCCTCTGACTAATGCACCTAACTTATGGGCAATTTAGAATGGCCAATTCACATGACCTGCATATCTTTGGACAGTGGGAGGAAACAGGGAGAATGCTCAACCTCCACACAGACAGTCACCCAAGGCTGGAATCGAACCTGGGACCCTAGTGCTGTGAGGCAGCAGTGCTAACCACTGTGCCGCCGTGTCGCCCAGAGCTAGTTACTGTTGTCTCATTATAATTTCCTGCCATACAGCGTAGAAACAGACCTTTTGGTGCAACCCATTATGCCAACCAAACTAAACTAGCCCCACTTGTCTGCATTTTGCCCATATCTTTTATGGTAATGTCTACCTCGATGTGTCACATCATTAAGTTGTCAATAATAGTTGGCAGATGAAATAGCATTGTCATGATAGATTCTTGTGTGAGGGAGATTGAGGGAAGGCAGCTGTTCACTTGTTTCATGGGAAATATTCTATTTGAAAGAGCCTACTTCTCCAATTAGCATGTAATCGTGAAGGTCAGTGTAACTTTTGGGCAATTCCTTACGAATTTGAGTTGTGTGGTGCTTAATTTCTTTATTGGCAGCGTTATTCCAATATTGTGTTGTCATGTTCATGATTTTAAAACTATATCCTGTACAATCTACTCATTTTATGAGACCCTTTAGGTCTCTGGTTGGTCTAAACTGGTGATCTCAAAATAAATTACACTACTTTCTCATTGATTTCATGTACGATTTTTCTCTCACAGGCTCATAAACTCATTTGCAAACTACTTGTGACATTAGTCAATTTAAACTTCAAGCAATGAACCGGCACTTTGTTTAGGATTAAAACGTTTGGCTTGCCCTTTGATCTGGGGACAGCAGCATAAAACTGTTACACAAACAATACAAAACTGTCTTGCGTTATTTGCAGAGGCACTATGTCAGTTATGACACTATTGTTTCAAGAACCAGATTAATCTTGCTGCACTATAAATGTTCAGAATAAAATTTTGTTTTAGGAGTATTTGATGTTGCGTGCAGCTAACTGTACTCCCAGGGAGGAGCAAACTGACAAGTAACATCATGTTTAATAAAAGTTGTGTGGAAAATCAAAAACATCACTGTACGGTTGAAGCTACTTCAGAATCTCAATCTCATTGTTTATAAATTTGTGCATGCAAAATTTGAACGTTATCTTGCTACTTCAACTGTCAATCCTTTTTATTTCCTGTTTGCTAAAAGACCTCCAAGCTCCAGCAGTTGCAATGAATTAGAGTATTTTAAGAAACATGTTATTTGTTCTGGAAGATCTCCATGCATATGATTGATGTAAAGCCATCTTGCAGCTAAGCCTAAATCCATAGCATTAGGGATGAATTTTATGGGGGTGACATCTTTCCTGCTCCACACAATTTAGATCCACTGCTCTGCAGGGATAAGTTTCTGAGGCCAGCTTTAAGCATGTAAGATTCAGAATCCCAATCTTCAGCAACAGAAAGATCTATGCATAAAAACTGGCCATTCAGATTGGTAGCCACTGTTGAAAATGCAGCTAGACCACGGTAAAGAACAACCTAAGTACCAGACTTAAAGGTAAGTTGGGGATCTTGGTTGTGGTGGGGTTTCTCTCTTCTTCCTTTTCCTGTCCCTTCTTTTTCCAAATCATCATGTGACTATACCTTCAAATATGCCAGTGGGATGTTTTCCAAAAAAAAATCCCCTTTTGTTTCATTGTGGGGTCTTGCTAATTCTATACTTCAGCTATCAGGGGAAAATTGAAACTGCACACAATGCAGCACTCCTGACCTGCGAAGAGAAGAAGAACACCTCTGCAGAGTCTTCACCAAGAACAGATATCCCTCCAACTTCATCTGCAGATGCTTAACAGGCACACTACGCGATGAGGACATGTCAGGACCCAGCAATAACTACTCTTCTGAGATGTTTTTTACATAAGCCAGGCCTATAATATTCTGACAGCCAGACCTCTCCGACTTCTGCAATTCATGACAGCCCATAAACTGACAGGCATGCTCAGACAACAACTCACCAGGACAAAAGACCCTATACCCATCATGTACAAGACAAACATAATTTACAGGATTCCATGCAAAGACTGCACAAAACACAATATATGACAAACAGGCAGACAACGAACAACCCACATCCACTAACACCAACTAACCACTAAACGCTATGACCAGCTGTCTCTTGTAGCTATACATACATGACAAAGACCACAAATTTGACTGTGACAACACAACATAGGACAGCCAGAGAATTTCTAGAAGCAAGGCACTCATCCATGGACTCCATCAACAAACACAGACCTAGACCCAACATACCAGCCACTACAACAACCTACTGGGCCTGGCAACTGGAAAGAACAGGAACGGGACCAAATAAATTCCAGAAGAGGCAGTACAGTAGCGCTGCACACGAGGCTCCAAAGCACTGAAGATGTCACGACAGATGACGAAACATCTGTAAATCAGTTCAGCGAACATTCCCACAATCATGGCAGCAGCACCCGAGCTACAAATCTTCACATAAACCTTGGAGTCAATAGTTACTTGACATGGGAAATAATAATTGGTGCAATAGGCACGGCACTGGGACTGAGTGAGATACTGGGTGCCAGCGTGGGCACAGGATTGGGACTGAGTGAGGGATATTGGGTGCCAGCATGGGCATAGGACTGGGACTGAGTGAGATACTGGGTGCCAGGATGGACACGGCACTGGGGCTGAGTAAGATACTGGGTGCCAGCATGGGCACGAACCTGGGACTAAGGTACTGGATGCCAACATGGGCACAAGTTGAATAGTCTCGTGCTATTATGTGACCATTCTATAATTGATCAGCACTGTGAAAATTTGTGCAAACAAATGATCTGTTATAATTAAAGTTATAACTGTCCACTACACCTATTGAGAAAATGTGTCGTGGTAGTTATAGTCTATGGCGTGTGTTTAGCAGCCAGTGGGTTCCCACCTGCCTGCTCCAGAATGAGACATATGTTAATTCAATGACCAGATGTCATTTAAATTGCTCAATTTTAATTCCACCAGCTGGCTTTGAACATATTCCATGTAGGGAACTAATGCACTCATGCTCCTTCTGGGCCCACAGAGATTTTTAAAAAACATCAATTTATAAAACTTGCCTTTCTGGATCCCTACTGACCTGAAATATATGTGGCAATGTGCATGCAATTTAAAATCTGGAGTACCACTTGAAGTTTGCTGCCCACAGCCCACCATGGAAAATTGCTCTTAGGTTTTACTTTTTAAACCTAGCTTTAAATTTTCACATTCCCATCTGTTGTGTTTCCCTCACAACCTGCTGTATAGGGCATGCAAGAGGTTCTGCTCCTTTTTGACCAACCCCTGATGGAAATCTGACAGCAAATTTCAGTCACCCCAGCTTAATTCTTTCTATCTACTCTCTTCTGCATTGTCGTTAGTTGGCTTTTGTAAACTTTAAAACTAATTATGTGAAGAATTGCAGAGATAAAGTTGCATCATACCACACCGATATTTGCATTGGACCCCCAACTTGCATTGTTAGGCTTGATTATTTTATTTATTTGATTCAAAATAGCTTTCTCCCCCAGCAAGGTTATCTTTTTGGTTATTGTATTCCCCGAACAAAAGTGACACAGCAAGGAAATTAGTTGAATACTGATTTCTCTGCATATTATGCATTGATTCTCCTTTTTGTGCCAAACGAAATAGCCCATCAGCTGGTCAGACCAAGATTATATTATAGTTTTAAAGATGTTCATTATAGCAAGCCCTTTTCTTTCTGACCTTTAATTTTCTGTTTGAAAAATGCAGAGCAAAGGCCAGATTGTGCACCATTCAGTTCTTGGATTTAATCAACCATTAGAAATATTGTAAGATTTGTGCTTTCATGAGTAATGTAGTTTCATAAAATGAAATGAGGTTTAAAAGAATTAAATTTATGAAATGCAATAGCATGTCAGAGATCCTATAGCATTTTACATGAAATACCTTAGCTTAAAATGACTACAGTTGTCATGTACGTAACAGGAATGAACATCCATTTTGTGCGCAGCAAGATCACATGGAATAAAGTCAATATTTTATTTATTGGTTATGAGAGTATCATTGGCTTAAATGCGTGGAAGATACCAGTCTGGAGTGCAAGGCAGATGCCAGTTGGCTGCAGGGAGGCCAGAAGCTATAAATAATGTCATGGATGTATGAATTGAAGCTTTGTACTGTTGTATAATAAAAAAAATTGGCTTCCACAGACAAGTCTTAAAGTTTTGATGAGTTACACTTTATGCCTGAAGTGTTTTGTGACAGCATTTAGTAAAGCAAACAGTGAAATATCTTAACATTGGATGCTGCCTGCCATCCATTGTATTGTGATTTTCTATCAACATCAACTCCATACTAGCAAACTGCATTTCATAAGCTAAAAGCTAATTTAGCTTAACACTAAAATGATATTAAAAAATAAATTGGGATTGCAAATACTTTAAAATCGCTTGTTGTTCCCAGAATCTTTTGTATTTTTAGTTAGTATGACATCATTGCATTCGGTGTGCTGCCTCATTGGAGTAAGTTATTCATCTAATATTTGTCAACTGATTGAATATCTTTTCATATTTACTTTACACTTCCAGGCATCTTATCAAAACAGAATGATTAAATATGATTAAAACAATAACAGCCAGTTCTTCTACAATGCGATGGTTGTATTCTTGTACAACTCTATGCCATGGAAATATCAAGCTTTAGAAACAGCGCCCGTGTTGGCGAGGTAATCATGTCACAGCCAACATGCGTTTTAAAAGTTCGTGCTTTAGAAACAACGTCCCCAATTTGTCAATTGCATTACAGTGAACGTGTTGACAAATTGCGCATTATAGCAGAACAACCTGTACAGAACAGGTAAATTCTCTTCCCAGCAGTTCAGGATGGCCATTCTTTGTGAGTAATTCATGGATCACTGAGAAACCTTTGCAGCAGCATATGGCTGACAACACCACTGCCACCTTTTTACTGGCCCAGGTTTCCATGGACCAATGTTATCCCTTTTTTGAGAGCTCTCCACATTGAATCACTGAATTTAGCTGCCACTTGTTGAGCTTTCAGCTCAGATGGCCCAAGACTTTACCACCTCAAAAAGAAACTCAGCCAAATATATATTTATTAGCCAATGATCAGATGAAGTTTCCATGTACAGAGCCTAACTCATTCTCATCTGACTTTGAGAGACAATTTTAACATGCCAATTTAAAAATATAATCTTGTACCTGGTGCATAAATGTGCAAGTAGAGAATTAACGAAGATAGAGAAAATACTCTTGTCCTTTTTATAAATATAATAAGCATAATTATTTTACTGCAATGTTAATTTTAACATTCATTTGAAACCAATGGACACCTCAGTTTAATAACCAACCTGAAGTACAACCACTCTACTGAGTAGAGACTGAACTTTGGGTGGAAAATCTTCCCCTTGGATGCGTCAGCCACAGGCAGTCTTGTCCATCAGGAATATCAAGAAATTATACCTGTCCAGCTCAATAAATTAATGGATTAAAATTATTAGCTGGAAATTAGTGAGTTGTGTGCATATGCTATTGACATACCTAAATCAGCAAAAGCACACTTTTTTTGCCTTTTGCGAGGAGCACACAGATATGGCTAAGCAATTCCACAGACATCTGGTCAGATCTCAGCTCTGTAGTCCCTCGACATCCAGTTCTGAATAGTGGGAGGCAGTTAAACATTCAGTGGAAAGGGACGCTTCGCAAATCTCCACTTCCTCAATAACTGGAGAGTCCAGCACATCATTGCAAAAGATTAGCCTAAAGCATTTACAGCAACTTCAGAAGCGTTAAGTGAATCTCTGCTTCCTGTCAAGGTCCATTTCACAGGTGCCAGTCTTCATCCAAATTGACTCACTTCAAGTGATATCAGGAAATGCTGCAAAGGCTATGAACCTGAACAATAACCCTAAAGATGTGCTCCAGAGTTTACCGCCCCTCACCAAACTGGTTCAGTGCAGTTACCTCACTGGCTTCTACCTAACTATATAGAAACTTGCCCAGATATATCCTGTGCACAAAACGCAGGAACGCCATCAACCCAGCTAACTACCACTGCATTAGTCTAATCTTGATCTTCGGTAAAGTGATAGAGGTCATCAACTATGCTGTCGTTTGGAACTTCTTTAGCAGTGACCTGTTCACTGGCGCTCTGTTTCAGTTCTGCTAAGGCTGTCCAGCTCTTGATCTCATTATGGATTTTGTTCAAACATAGACAAAAGAGCTGAAACCCAGAGAGAGGTGAGAGTTACTGCACTTGACATCCAGGCTGCATTTGACTAAGTGTAGCATCAGGAGCCCTAGGAAAATTATAGTTGGTGAGCGTCAGAGGGAAAACTCTCTAATTGACTTGCACTCAGCACAAAGGAAGGTGCTTTGCTTGTTGGAGATCAGTCATCCCTGTTCCAAGACATTTACTGCAGGAGTTCCACAGGAGTGCCTTAGACCCAAGCATCTTCAGTTGCTTTATCTTTCCTCCAACTTAAGGTCGGCACTGGGGTCGTTCCTTGATGACTGCACAATGTTCAGCAACAGTTTTGATTCCTTAGATGCTGAAGCAGTTCAAGACCTGAACATGAGTTGAGCTGCAGTGTCATTGTGTCAGTGCATGGATTTGGTGATCGGTCATTGCTGAGGCAGTTTCTTGTAGGTTGTACCATGGGAATTCATTTGCTGAATTATGTCTTTTAGAATGTGCAGTGGTCTGAGTTCCCATGTGAATTTTAGCCTTTAGTGTCTGGTGCCCTGTGTTTTCAGAAGATGATATTAATGGTTGCAAAAGCTTCTGATCACATTGTAGCATAAACATCAACATGGGAAGTTTTGGCATTTTTTTGAAAGTTGCCTCTTGCTTATTTGACTTGGAGTCTCGTTGACATTTGCATTTGTGCACTGTCTTAACACTCACTTTGTTGCCAATGTTGTGGTGTACCACCTTATTAGTCACCTTTTGTTTTGCTCCAGACTCTCCATTGTGGTTTGGATTTGTTTTTGCTTTTTGAAATGTAGTTTTCTTGCACATTCATGTTTGTTATCCCACAGTACCACATATTTTACCAATATCAAGGAATGTTGGACAGTATTTCAGGAGGAAAAATGACATCTTTTACACTTTTCACTGGTTTGGTGCAATTTGACCATAATAATAGAGTTGGCAGCACCGAATACACATGGTGGTTTGTCACTGGCTTCATTTTTGCATCCATCCTCAAGTAATATGTCAATTGCAAAGTTCTTTTTTGTTGTCAAGAAGATCCTTACTAAAGGGTTTCATTGGTGTAGAAACCAAAATTAATTCAGTAGACATTTGACAGTTTCTCTTTGGAGAACTTACACCCTTGAACTTTGCAGCATCTTCTGATAAGCTGGTCAATAGATGTTTGGCATTGCTATCTCTATGACATAGGTTAGAATCTGTTAATACTGAAGTTAAATTTTACCTTGATTTGGCCTGAGATCTTTTCTAGATCTTTCTAATCATCCATTGGAAACACTTATAATATTCCCCTTCTTCTAAAATAAGACTCATGCCAAACAGATATACATGGCTTTACGTAGGCATGCATTTTCATTTGGATGAGTAAACAGATGAAACAGTTTACAAGACTAACATTTCAATGTAACAATAGAGCTTTGAAAGCTTGTCCTGATCTGGTGATTTTTATACCCATCTGAAAAAGAATGAATTGTCCTTCTTTGCATTTGTTTGAAAATGTACTTGTTTTTCTTGTCATTACACAATTATCAGTAAAATACTTTTCTTCACTCTCCATGTATGATTGGTGTCCTATGTTAATCTGAGCTGGTATCTGTCCTTAAATGTAGTGCAATGACCAGTAATGGCGTATGGTTTGGACTCCTTACATACTTTATAAGCAATTCAACTTGTTGGGTTTCAGCAAAGGTTTCTACTCTGTCTACCCAATGTACTGAATTGATATTTTGGAATAACAAGGGCAATTAATAGAAATTGTTTTTAAGATTTTTATGGTAAAATGGCCCACCTAGAATTTCTGGCCTGATGTCTTAGCTGATATTAACCTGAAAAAAGATTCGCCCTTTAATTAAATGTTTTTCTTAATATGAAGATATTTTCATATAATAGGAACTCTTAGACAAATTTGTTGGTACATTTCTTTAAAGCTCCATTATTTCACATTTTATTTCTAATATGCAACAATTTCAGTATCTACATTCCAAGTCAGGACTCTTTTTGATATAAGTTTTAATCTATCAGTCGTGGGTGTCCCTTCCACTACCAAGGCTTTAAGCTTTGGTACTTCCTCTTTAAATCTCTTCACATATCTTTCTTTTTATATATTCTTTAATATCTATCTGCTTAACCATGCCATTGGTTATCTGCTCTATTAGCCTTTTTATGTTGTTTAGTTTCATAATTTCCTACTTGTGAACCCCCTTGGGATGCTCATTAAAGATACTATAATACAAGTTATTGGTAAAACCTTTCTTGACTTTCTTGATTTCCCTAAATTTAAAAAATATTTCTGCAAGTCTGCATGTTCTCAGTTCAATGTCATTGGTAAGATTCCTGAGTATGGTTCACTGAAATTTCAAATTGCCAAGCTGAACTGTCAATCATTTGTTTTTATTGTTCTGTACTAAGAAATTTAAGTTGAATCAGCTAATGTCAGTGAACAAATCTCTCCTGCATCTCGAGATCCCCATTCTCTGTTTGCTATGCTTATCTTTCCACTTGCTGACATGCTTTGGAGCACACTCATGTCTGTAATGATGCTGTTGACACCACTATTGATTTATAAATCAGACCCATAGAGACTCCCCTATTTTACTTTTCCCTCCTGATGTAAAGCTTAACTTTTTGCACCATTTCCTCTCTATGTAGTTTCAGTTAATTTAGTGAAGCAACCGTACTTTACTTCAGAGTTGAATACTAGCTGTAACTAAGTGGTTATTGTGTACTAACAAATAATTATTACCCCACCCCACTTCTTCCTAAGGCAAGCACATGTTTTTATATGATTCTTGTTCGATGTCACAAATTATTTGCAAACAATGAATGCAGACAATCCAGTTTTTAAAAAAATGTTTCATAGAAAATATAAAGCTAATATACTTTTTAGGATGCTTGATACAATGGCTGCAAGAAATTTAGTGATGGCAGAGAAATGCGATGCACAAAGTAGTATTGTCCTCTTAAAGTGGAGTTGCAAATAAGGCGGCAAACTCTGGTTATTCGAAGAACTGTCCAAGTCATTCTTTTGGTTTTTGGTCAATGTTTACAGCTAAGAAGCAGTTAATTTTAAAAAATATTATTTTGCATATGTAACAACAGTCTCATTTATTTGGTAAGTACCATTACTAATATATCACCTGGCAGCTATTTAACAATTTTTTTTCAATGTTCAGGTAAGATTCTGCTCTGATTCTGGGTTAGTCAATTTAATGGTTGAGCTTTTTATTTAACGCTCAATGTCTATATGTAAGGAAACAGTGTTTCAGATTGTTCAGGTTTAAATCATGTTTGCCTGGGAATGTATAAATGTATTTATACATGTATTAGTTATCACAATAAACAAAATACAGTATCTCAAGATTTCTTTACATCTGCGAAAGAATACATGTTTTACACTATTATCAGTAGCTCTCCCACATAAATTATCCACCGTGATTCAAAAGGTATGGTGATATCAGAGAAGAAGATCTTGGATATTGCCAGGACTGGGGAGATTAGGAGTTAGCAGCTGTGCAAATAAGTTTTCAAGATTTTGGAAGAGAGATATCTTGAGAGTTTTCAGCATGAGAGAATGGCTATGGCATTTTATACAATTGAAGGAATAGATTTTAGTGTTTGACAGTAATATTTGGAAAGAACTATTAGTTTTCCAGCATGGGAAGAATCAGCTAAATACATTCTAGGCTTTGTGATGCTGCCTTCTATATTCTAATTGAATCTCTGTATTAATCCCTGAGGCCCAAATCTTTCCTCCAGTGCTTTAATTTACAATTTACTGATTTGCCTACATCTGTTATGGAGTGGAAGGCGCATCACGTATATAGGTTGTAAGTTTTTTCACTGAGCTGGTAGGTATGTTCTCAGACGTTTCGTCACCATGCTAGATAAAATCTTCAGTGACCCTCTGGTGAAGCTCTGGTATTCTGTCCTGCTTTCTATTTATGTGTCTTGGTGGGTTATATAGCTGCCCCGGTTTTTATTCTGAGGTTGGTAAATAGGGTCCAAATCGATGTGTTTATTGATGGAGTTCTGGTTTGAATACCAGCTCTCCAGGAATTCCTATCTGTGTCTCTGTTTTCCCTATCCTATGATGGATGTGTTGTCCCAGTCGAATTAGTGTCCTTCTTTGTATGTAAGGATACTAGTGATAGTGGGTCATGTCTTTTGGTGGCTAGTTGGTGTGCATGTATCCTGGTGGCTAGCTTCCTGCCTGTCTGTCTGATGTAGTGTTTGTTACAGTCTTTGCAGGGTATTTTATATATGATATTCGTTTTGCTGATTGTTGGTACAAGGTCCTTTTAGGTTCATCAGTAGCTGTTTAAGTGTTGGTAGGTATGTGGGCTACCATGATGCCAAGGGGTCAGAGCAGTCTGGTAGTCGTCTATGATATTCCCGGAGCTGTAGTTTTCTGCAAGGTATACGGTGAACTTGTGAGCATATTGGTACGTTGGTCAATGGGCTTCATTACTATCCAGCCAACTTCCATTTCTCTTAGGAGTGAATGCGCAGAACTTGCATGTGGTTTAGTTCTGCTCATTCATTTCATGAAATGAACATCTGTAGTCAAAGTCTGGTATTGCTTTAAATTGTGTTCTACTATATTATATGCCACTTCCAAACCTGCCACATTTGACTTAGTGTACTTTGTGCCTCACCATGGCTAGGAATTTGGCCACTCCCTAGACCATGAGTAGAGACTGTTCTGCAGAGTTTCATATCACTGGCCATTCTTTTTAGTTTCCTGGTTCCGTTCTTCTGGAGGTGAACAATGGGGCTACCTGCTAGCAAGTGGTCTACATCTAGTGTTACAGACCAGACTCAGAAGATAGTCTAGACCATAGCTTTTTCCTTTGTTTATTTGAAGGTAAGTGTAAGGTGTTATGTTTCAGAAGCAATTTGACTGGTCAACTACCAACAGATTTGAAGCAAAAAATTCTTTTTTTTTTATGTATTGTATTTTACAGTGTATGAATAATTAAAGAATAGAATTGGTTCAGTTGTAACTCTAGCAGAATCTTAACAAGATAATAGATACAGTAACAATTACTAATTAACTGTTCATTGTAACATCCCAGAAACACCCTCTTGATAAAGACAAGTTCTGAAGAAAAGGCTATCTTACAGGCAATTCTCCAGTCTAGGGGGAAAAAAAAACTCAGAATAGCAGGGAGAGATGGACTGCAGCTTCCATCCGGCTTCAAGACCAAGCAGCAACTACTGAAAACCAAACACTAAAAATCCTGGTTCTACAGGAGCTTGACCCCAGGTTGCTTCTATAGTTCCAACTGAAAAAGGGAAAGAAAACCTAAGGCCTCATTAACTGTTTATTGGATCCAAATGGACACCTCTTCACATGTGTCTTGAAGCTTTGCCAAAAAACCCAGGGCAAAATATATACCTCTTAAAGCTATAGTATCGTCACACCAGTTTTCTCAATTAAAGCCCTATTTAAAACTTATTGACAACGACCACCTGGAATTCTCCAGCTGGCTTCCAAGCTCCTGGAGGCAGTGAGGAGCTAGGCAACTGGAGGTGATCTTTTGCCCATGGATTGATGGCCCAGTTACTACAACTCGGCTTGGAGTTCTTCCCTCCCTGTCTGGCTGCATGTAGCAGCAGCCGTTAATCAGACTATTGAAGGGTCCTACCAGTACATGACCAGTACAGCTAAGGTTGCTTTTATTTTAAACACTGTGTCAATTTTATTTTTTAAAAATGGGGAAATCCAGATTATGTTTTTTTCAGTCAAAATTCTGCAACAATCGTCATAACTCATCATGGTAATATCCTGGCCAAGGATCCACAGATGAGAGAGAACAATAATTTTAATGAAGATGAATATCTAAGCTAGACCCCAAACTTTCAATAGTAGTTTTTTTTTAATATTGTGTAGTTCTAGTTTGCACAGATACATACTTCAGTAATTTAAAACTTTGTATGCACAGAATCTTCACCTCACTCTCCTGTTTTCCTAAAATAAATTCTTTGGTAGTAAGTACTTAAAATGCTCCAGTATACTACTTCTGTTATTTTTCATAGAATTCCTACAGTGTGGAAATAGGCCCTTTGGCCCAACAAGTCCACACCGACTCTCCCTGAATCTACTACTCTACATTTAACCCTAACTAATGTACCTAACCTACACGTCCCTGAACACTATGGGCAATTAAGCATGGCTAATTCACCTAACCTGCACATCCTTTGATCCTGACTTACTGCTTGTTTCTTTGCCCTGACAGTGAAATAATCCTCCTTTAGTTATAATTGGATTTCAATTACTAAATTTGAGGTCCAACTGCAAAACAAATTCCAGATTAAATGGGAAAGCCCATGTGGCTTCCTTTAACAGGCAAATCCAATTATATTTCACCAGATTTGAATGATTTAACTTTCCATGTTGGATAGTATTGCAGATTGCGTTAGGAAACAGTAATTTCAAATCTGTCGTCATTTTATTCATTATTATTGGACTGAATTTTACGATTTATTTTCTCCACTTCTTTGATGGAAAAAAATGGAGTCCTGGTCAGAGAGATCCAAGTAAGTTCAAGTTCTATTTTCTAATTTTCCCTGTAAGCCAGTAAGAGCTGGGATACTCTACCAGACTCCATTAGGAAACTTTTATTCTTCCTATTGTCAAATTTAACACCACCACCTTTCAACAGCTCTGGATCACTTCAGTGACCTAAATACTAAGCACTTCTGTTGTTCAGGCCAACTTATGTCTACTGGTCAGATGATGAATTCTGCCTGCATTAGGCAGGAACCCAATCCCTCTTTTTTTAAAATCTCTGAACCTCATGGTATTAGTATGCAAATCTGCCACTGGTCTCACCACCCACCCTTCGCTCCCCACCAATCAATGCATTGAACTTACCCATCAGTAAAGTCAATCACCACTTTAGCCTCATGGTTGATCTGATGTTCTTATTCACTTTCTTGCATTGTTCCCATAACTCTTGATTCCACTATAAATAAGAATCTATCTATCCCACCCTTAAATATACACAGACTCTCTGTTGAAAGGAGTTCCAAAGACACTGAAATCTAAAAGAAGAAACTCCTCTGTCTTAAATTGGCACCCCTTTATTCTGAGACTATGCCCTCTGGTCCTAGACTCTCCCATGAGTGAGAACATTCTCTCAGCATTTATTTTCTCACACCCTTTAAGGATCCAGAGATTCTAGAGAGAGTAGGACCCCTTAAAGATCAATGAGTTCGTCTTTGTGTTGAACCACAGGAGAGTTGTAAAATGAATATTTCACATCAGTTTTTACTGTTGAGAAAGAAATGGAAGCTACAGAATTCGGGGAAATAAATATTGATGTTTTGAAAACAGTTCACATTACTCGAGAGGATCTTCTGGAGATCTTAAAGTACAAAGGTACATAATTCTCTGGGGACCTGATCAAGTATATTCCAGGGCATGTTAGGGAGGAAATTGTGGAGGTCTCTAGCAAAAATATTTGTAATATTTATAAACACTGGTGATATAACCGAGGACCAGAAGGCGACTAATGTTGTGCAATTGTTTAAGTAAGTCTGTAAGGAGAAGCTTGGGAGCTACAGACCTGTAAGTCAGACTTCAGTGGTAGAGGCAATACTGAAAGATAGGAATTGAATTGAATTGAATTTCGTTTACATGCATTTGGAGAGGTAAGGATTGATGAGCAATAGTCAGCATGGTTTTGTGCAAGGAAAATTGTATCTCACAAACATGATTGAGTTTTTTAAATGAAATAACCAAAAAGATTTGAGGGCAGAGTGGTAGACATTGTTTACTTGCACTTTTTAGTAAAGCCTTAGACAAGGTTCCACAAGGTTAATTAGTAAAGTTGAATCACATGGGATTCAAGGTGAGCTTGCCAATTGGATGCAAAATTAGCTTGACAGTAGGAGACGTGACATGTGGAGGGTTGTTTTTTGGACTGCAGGCCTGTGACCAGTGGTGTTCCACAGAAATCAGTATTAGGTCCATTTTTGTTTGTCATTTATATAAATGATTTAGGTGAGAATACAGGAGGCATGGTTAATAGGTTTACAGATGACACCAAAAGTGGTGATATAGTGTGCAGTGAAGAGGGATATCGAAGGTTGCAAAGAGGGCTTAATTGGGTCAATGGGCTTAGGAGTGGCAGATAGAGTTTAATTTTTATAAATGTGAGCTATTGCATTTTGGCAAACAAACAAGGACAGGACTTATATAGTTAATGGTAGAGCCCTGGGTAATGTTGTAGAACGGAGACCTAGGCGTTCAGGTACATAATTCTTTGAAGTTTGTGTCACTGGTAGGCAGGGTGGTTAAGAAGGCATTTATTATGCTTATCTTCATTGCTCAGTCCTTTTGAGTATTGGAGTTGAGAAGTCATGTTGACATTGTGCAAGATGTTGTACAAAGGCTTCTTCTGGAGTAGTGTGTGTAATTCTGGTCACCCTTTTATAGGAAGGATATTATTAAACTGAGAAGGTTCAGAAAAAATTTACTGGGATGTTGCTGGGAATGGATGTTTTGAGATATAAAAATAGACGAGAAAGGCTGGGCTTTTTTTCATTGGCGTATAAGAGGTTGAGAGGTGACCTTATAATAAAATCATGAGCATAGAAAAGGTGAATGGCAAGGGTCTTTTTCCTAGGGCTGTGTTTTTCAAAACTAGGGCCATATTTGAATGGTGAGGAGAAATGTTTAAAAAAGACATGAGGGGCATTTTTGTTTCCACACAGTAGATTGTGTGTAGAATAAACTGCCAGAGAAACAAGTGGATACAGGTTCAGTTAGTGTTTAATAGACTTTTGGATAAGCTCATGAATAGTGAAAATTTGAAGGGATATGAGCCAAGTGCAGGCAGGTGGAACCAGTTTAGTTTGGGAACATGGTGTGGACTGGTTGGACCAAAGGGCCTGTTTTCATGGTGTATGGCTCTAATTCTTAAACCATGAATCTGTCTGAAGCCATCAGAAGTATTCAGGATAATAAATTCTATATAAAGTCATCAGCAAACTACCATACAAAGTTTAATATTCTGTGACCTTGTCAAATGCAGTTAACATTGAAGTTTAGTGTAGCAAATGCAATTTTCCAATAAATGCCTTGCTCTGAGGGAGATAGTTACACTTTTAATAACTATAAATCAATGATGCTTTTCATTATTATATTTGATATTTAAGAAATCTTTTTGGTGATTTGAAACTCAGCAATATCTAATTGCGTTTGTTTTGCTGCTGTCTAAAGTCGAAGAAGCTCATGTGATGCACATATTTATAACCATTAAGCAAAATTACAGTGACAGGGACTTTCCATGTAGGTTCAAATTACTTAGATATTAGACATCATGTGGTTTGTATTGAATAAAAGCTGAACTGCAGGAATAGTTTGAGATCTGGACTCCAAGAAAAATATAGAGCAAAGGGATCTTTGAGTATCAGCAATTGATATTGTTATCAATATTCAAAGTTACCATTGAGGTGTTCTAGGAAAATATAGCCTGATCTCTTGTTGATGCTGCCTCCACCATCGTGTTTGATATTTGTTTCCATTCCCCGTTGACAGTTCTGCAGTCTAAGTAGATGTCTTCCTGTTTTATTTTCATCATCTACCCTTTAAAACTACTTTGTTATCATTGGAAACAATAAATAAATTGTTGAAAAGTACTGGCCATTGGAGATGTGATGAATAAGATGTAGCAAAAGAAAGTGTTAGGCAAAAGACCTGAATTTTCTTAGCATAGCACTGTGTTGGTGCTGCAAACAGTGCTACCTACATTGGACAGGGACTCAATAGCAAAGTTAGTGAGTCACCATGTTATCTATCTGTTCCAATACTTTTGAGGATCTGTGGATGTGCACACCAAGATCGGTCTCATTCTCTGTATTTTGAACTATGAGAATTCATTGTACAATCCTTTGTTTTGTTAACCCTGCTTTACCCCACAATTCCAGGTTGAATGCCATTTGCCGCTGACCATCCATCAATATCCTCCTACATTTTATGGCTGTTCTCACAATTTACCATCCTGTCAATTTAAGTCCCCTGCTTTTTTGTTTTGGATTGTACTCACTACTTTTAAATACAGACCATTAATGTGCACCACAGGGAGTGGGGAGCCAGCACCAAGCCTGACAATTTTCAGTCAAAAACATTTCTCAAACATTTATCCTCTACTTCCTGCCCCTCAGCCAATTTTGGATCCAGCATGCCATTTTGCCTTGGATGTCTTAAGGTCTTACTTTTATGATCAGACTGTCATGAGAGACTTTGACTTGATAATGTAGACCACATCAAATGCATTACCCACATTACTGCTCCTTGCTAACTCTTCAAAAATGCAATCAAGTTTGTATAACCTGACCTTTCCTTGACAAATCCATGTCAATTATCCCTCATTAATCCATTTCTGTCCAAATGCATATATATTCTGTCTTTCAATTCTTCCTTATAAATTGTCCATCTGTAGACGTACCCATGCATATTACTACCTTGTAATTTCCTCATCTTTCCCTACATTTTTATATAATGGAACAGCAATAGCAGTCCTTTAGTCTTGTTGCACCTCACCTATGGTCAGAATTTGATTCCAGCCCGATGGGTGTGTGTGTGTGTGTCTGTGTGTCATTTAGACATTCTCCCAGTGTCTGCATGGGTTTCCGCCAGATGCACCAATTTCCTCCCATAGTCCAAAGATGCACAGGTGAAGTGGTTTGGCATTGCTAAATTGCCCTGTAATGTCCAGGGATGTGCAGTTAGGTGGATTGGCCATAGGAAATGCAGAGTTACTGGGATAAGGTAGGGGGCTGAGTCTGGGTGGGGAGCTCATCAGAATGTTGGTGCAAACTCAATAGGCCAAATGGCGCCTCTCTGCACTTTAGGGATTCAATGATTCTATACACTCTCCTGAGTAATTCTTTTTGTCTTTATCATCTTGGCTGATCAGAGATGACATATCAACTAATCAGCGCTCTTTTTGCCTGTCACATAATATTTTGAGATCACTTGAAATTTGGCATTCTTGCATTTTTCCTGATGAGTGCAGATGAAAAGCTTTGGAAACATGTTTATCTTTTCAGCAAAGTGACAGATATAACAGCGGGTAATTTTCATGCTGACAGGAAATCAATGCTATTCACAAGAAGTTTTAATGTTTGTATATGCAAATACTGACAAATACTGCTAAAATGCCTGTAACTGTTTGAGCAGAGTCTTCTTCTACTTTTCATTTTCCATGTGATGGAGGCCCAAAAAAGGGTAGAATGCTATCCCTTTCTAGCTGCTAACAGAAACCCACTGGATTTCCTGCCTGTCAGGCACCTTAGTGGTCACTTGCTGGGCTTTTCATGGCATCTCTTGAGCGCTGTACCAGTCTACTTGAAACTGCTAACTTCAGAGGCTGAGGCTGCTGGTGGTATGTACATATGGAGTCCACAAGTGGTGGGTATGTTGAGTAACTACTTTGGCCAGGGAAGGGAATTGTGAGGTTGAGCTTGCTTGGAAATTTCTTCAGGGATTTCTGAAGCAAGGACAGGAGGCTGGCATTTGGCAGCTACCTACTGTCCCCAATCCAGGCACTTGATTGTTACCAGATTGGGGCAGATCGGGTCTCCTCTCCCACCCCCTCAAATCTGGCAAACTGTCCATTCCATTTTCCTGGTCTGTAAGGGTGTCAATGTTCTCACCTGCTCAGAAAAGAGTTTATTGTTGTGAACTAGCAATCCATAAATGATTAGAATTCACTACTTGACAGTCTCTTGCTGTGGGGCAGGAAGGTCTTCCCACTTGAATGTAATTTCTGTAGTGACAAGGCAGTGGGGCACTTACCTGTCACCCACCCATCCAACAATATTGTGTCCCCCATACTCTCCCCACTACTTCTCAGGAGGGGGAGATTCTGACCATTTTTTTCTTTATTTTTAATGGCAGTTTTTTGTTTTGTTAGTTACCTACCCTGGAAACCCATCGTCTGCTGCTGTATTTTTGTTTGTCAATGCTTGATGGCTGCAATTAGCTAATTACGTCTCTGAGCCTAATAGGGATGAGCGTCATTGGATCGAAAGTCTCTCTGACAGGTTTTATAGCATCACTTTAGAGGAGATGAATTTGGGTTAATGAAAGTGGCTAGGTTCATAATACACAGAGCATAAGGAGGACCCTTGAAATTAGGCCATTTGTGAGAAAAACAAATGAATTGTATATAAGCTGGCCGCTCAGCTCTCAATGGATTTTTCATATTTATGCAGTAAACATTTCCTATTTCTTTACCTTTTTGATTTAACTAAGGTTTTAATTTAGTCAACACAGCTGTAACTCGATAGTCAAGAATTCACTCACTTGGCCTTACCCCTCTTCCTTTGGCTGGCTGACTAACCTGTTTTTAAATAGATATTTTTAATCAACCTGGGCAGAGATGCTTTGACACATGTCTGGATCAAGTGGGACTTGAACATGGGTCTCCTGGCTCAAGCAGAAACACTACCATTGTGCTAGAAGAACCCCACAACTTTATTATATTGTACTCATGCCAAGGACCTACGATAATCATTGAGTGCATATTGTGTTTAAGTTTTGCCATTTCTTAATTGGGAAACAATTGGCATTGATTCTGCTTTAAATTGGCTGGTGTGTCCACTTCCAATATGGTGCAGTTGTGTGGTAAACAACATACTGAATAAGATTACTTAACTGCAATGTACACAGTCTTCTGTTTATTTAAGATGTTGTTCCTTAAGAACAATTCAAGCCAGCTTTCTCTCATTCATTTTGAAGGACTGGACTTCTCACTGTGATATTCTGAGATTTCTCTTTACAAATGCAGTTGGTACCAAGGAAACTCTTTTCTGATTCAGCCTTACCTTGATCGAACAGACACCTTCCACATACTCGGCCAGTAAAATAGTGGTGCCACTGCAAAATATCCCCAAATGAGGTCTTAATTGGGCTAATTGATTGTTTATTTCAATGGAGTGAACAGAAGCTGCTCCTAGGAAAATTTCTTTCCACCCTTTCTGTTGACCACTCGCCAATTCCCAGTGTGCCAACTACCTCCGCACAGATTGGGAAGTAAACCTGGGACCCCTGCGGTCTGAATGGCTCAACTATTGACTTATTTATTGAGTGGGGCCTGACAGAAAGCTAGTCTGTGTACAATATTCAGTGCCTGGAGAAATTCAATTTAAATTGCTTGGATGTTTGAATCACAAAAGCAATCTAACAAGACAAATATCCTGGAAGGGAAGAAAAATTAATCATTTAATTTTAACATATTATACTTTTCTTTGAGATTATTTTTCCCCATTTAGGTAATTCCATGAATGACAAAATTGTTTTATTTATACACACACTCACACTCGCACTTTCTTGCAAGCACTCACATTTGTAATTTCTCTCCTCGCATGTGGATGTCACTTGGCAGACCAGCATTTGTTGCCCATCCCAATGGTCCTTAAGGATGACTCACCAGTGATTTGCTCACATCCCATAACATTATTAAAAAATCATCTCATAATTCATACATTTTTGCATCAAAGCCAGCTTTAATTGCCATCCCTGATTTCCCTTGTGAGAAAGGTAATTGCCTATGTTTTTGAATACTGAAGTCCATATGGTGTAAGTATATCCACAGTGCTATCAATAAGTGAGTTCCTGGGTTTTGTCCCAGTGACAGTGAAGGGATAGCAATATAATTTCAAGTTAGGATGCTGTTTGGCTTGGAAGGGAACTTGGGAGTTAGTGTTACCTCACATCTTCTGCCCTTCTCTTTTAATGTGATTGAGATCAAGTATGCTGTGGATACATGGGGCATGAGTTTTGCTGCAGGGACAAAAGGGGCAACACAATTTCTGGGTCTGAAACATCACTTAACCTGGGGTAAATAGTCACCTGTCCTAAGTTTCACAGGACCTCCCCCACCCTCCACCTTTAATTGGCCTGTAGACAGGCTTGCTAGCTTGCTATTCAATTAATCATTTGTGGCAGCCAGAAGGCCAATCTGATTACCAGACTGAAAGGAGCAGTAGGCTGCAACAGGCAGTCAAGCATGTGGAGAGGATTTCTTTCTCTGAAATGTTTTGATTAAAACTTAGATTAAGAAATAATCTTCCAGCTGGACCCACCATGGGGGAGCAGGGATCAGGTAATCAGGAAGGCAGAGAGAGCCTTTAAATCATGGTCTATGACAACAAACCTGGAAAGAGGAGTAGGTCATTCAGGCGTTGAGCCCATTCAAAGAGATCATGGCCTAACTCCAAATACTTGCCTTTAGCCCACATCCCTTAAGATCTTTGCCTAACAAAACTAATTCTATTTATAATTTAAAATTAACAACTGATTCAGCATTCACTGTCATTTTATGGGAAAAGGGTTCCAAACCTCTACCATGCTTCATGTGTACAAGTGCTTCCTAATATCTCTCCTGAGTGGTCCAGCTTTAATTCTTAGACTATGCCCCCTAGTTTTAGAATCCCCAACCAGTAGAAATAGTTTATCTTTACCTACTGTCTTTTTCTAGGAGAAAATGAGGACTGCAGATGCTGAAGATCAGAATCTAAGAGTGTGGTGCTGGAAAAGCGAAGCCAGTCAGGCAGCATTTGAAGAGCAGGAGAGTCAATGTTTCGAGCATAAGTCCTTCATGAAGGGCTTAGTTTGAAATGTCAACTCTCCTGTTCCTTCCCTGCCTGACCAGCTGTGCTTTTCCAGTACCAAACTTTGACGACAGTCTTTTTCTGCTAATATCTTGAAGACTTTGGGTCATCTCTTAATCTTCTAAATTTCTAGAGAAAATAGCCTAATTTGTATAATCTTGCCTCATAGCTTTAATCTCAAGTCCAGGTATCATTCTTGTTAACCTAAATATATTCTTTCCAAGGCCAATATGTTCTTCCTAAGGTGTGCTGCCCCAATCTGGTCACAATATTCCAAGTGCAGTTTTGTATAACTGCAAGATAATTTCTGCATCCTTGTATTCCAGTCTTTTAGATTTAAAGGCCAGCATTCCTTTAGCTTGCTTGATTTGTTTTCTGTGCCCGTTTGTGACATTCTAAAGATCTATGCACATGAACCCCACAAATCTCTCTTGGCCATCCACCGTAATTAAGTCCATGTTATCTAGAAAGTATTATTTTTCAGTCCAAAATGGGAAACCTCTCACCTGCATACAATGATCTCCATCTGACACTGTTTTACCCAGTCACTTAGTCTATCAATATCCATTTGTAATTTTATGGCTCTAGGCAGGTTGCTCCCACCCAGTTAGGGAGACAAACTGGGATTGTATAGCTAATCCCCTTTCAATGGCCTGGAGTTTCTTGATGAGTTGTGTTGATGACTGGCTGTATGTAGGCATATAGCTGTCCATGTGCTGTCTCTGCAAAAATGGCATTGGAGCGTGATAGAGAGATGCTCCAGCATTTGGTCTGAAGGGGTCCCAATAGCTCATTTACTCTTCATTCCCAACTCCAGTAGCAGTTCAAAATCTGGAGTGTAGGCATATCTATCATTTTAAATAGTTTTTATCGAGCATCTAAGAAGACAGCTACATTCAATGTCAAGCAAATAACTATCTTTTTTTTACCCCAACATGGATGTTTTATTTTATCTTGATTTCAACACTTTTGTTTTCCTTTTAAATGAGGTTCAAATTCCTCTGGCTAGCCATCAGTTAATTAGTGGCCAGGGTTTGTATGGCTTTTCAGAAGTGCAACTGAAGAAGAATATTGACAAATTGAAGAGAAAATCTTTGAAGTTTCAAAAAAGTGGCAAATATTAATGGAAAACATTTTTAATGGAAATATGGGGGTCGAAGAAATTTGAAGAAAAACTATGAAAATTAAAAAAAAACTTTATAATGTAGTAATTGAGGTTGGACAACATAATTTAGACAAACTGCAATTAACTCAGCAGTTATGTGGAGTTAAATATGGGTTCAAAAGCCACGTGGTAGCTAAATGTCATGTCAAGACAGACTTTCTGAAACTCTGAAAGTTGCCACCCAGGTAAATAGTGCGGTGAAGAAGGCAATATGGCGTACTGGCTTTTATTGGTAGAGGAATTGAGTTCCGGAGCCCTGAGGTCATGTTGCAGTTGTATAAGACTCTGGTGCGGCCGCATCTGGAGTATTGTGTGCAGTTTTGGTCGCCATACTATAGGAAGGATGTGGAGGCACTGGAACGGGTGCAGAGGAGGTTTACCAGGATGTTGCCTGGTATGGTAGGAAGATCGTATGAGGAAAGGCTGAGGCAGTTGGGTCTGTTTTCATTGGAGAAAAGAAGGTTTAGGGGTGACTTGATAGAGGTGTACAAGATGATTAGGGGTTTAGATAGGGTTGACTATGAGAACCTTTTTCCACGTATGGAGTCAGCTATTACGAGGGGGCATAGCTTTAAATTAAGGGGTGGTAGGTATAGGACAGATGTTAGGGGTAGATTCTTTACTCAGCAAGTCGTGAGTTCATGGAATGCCCTGCCAGTAGCAGTGGTGGACTCTCCCTCTTTATGGGCATTTAAACGGGCATTGGATAGGCATATGGAGGATAGTGGGCTAGTGTAGGTTAGGTGGGCTTGGATCGGCGCAACATCGAGGGCCAAAGGGCCTGTACTGTGCTGTATTTTTCTATGTTCTATGTTCTATGTTCTAAAGCAAAACAAAATAATTAAATTTTGAATATAATGCACGTACAGCAAAAATTTTGATTTAAACTGAGATCTTGTGCTTTCAAATAATAACTGGGAGCTTGAAATTCATTTTAAAACTTGCGAGTCTCTAAGCTATCTGCAAGGTCCCATCTAAGCCACTCATTCCATTGTCTTGGAAATATGTCACCAACCCTTTAGTAACACGAAGTCAATATCCTGAAATTCTCTCCCAATCCTCTATTATGGGTCTGCCGTTGGTATGTGAACTGCAGTAGTTCATGAAGGCATCTTGCCATCACTTTCTTGAAGGTAACTAGGGGTGGGTAATAAATGTTGGTCCAGCCAGCAATGCTTACATCCCATGAATGAATATGAAAAGAGAGAAAAGAACTGTTGATTCTAATCCATCCAGACCACGTTTCCTCTGTCTTTTTCATAATCTCGTTGACTTCTGGCTCACTTTTTATCTCACCTTGCATGCCATTACTGTCAGTTCAGGTTTCATCTGGAATACATGCTGTGCGGTCGGCCTTTGATGAATACTATTTTGTCCTCATTATCTGGTTGTATCGCCCATACCTGAAATCAGAATTGAGTACAAGGTTAAAATGTTGATTCAAGTGTTAGGTTTGCATAAAAAATTTTTGACCTTCCAGTTACTATTTTAGTATTAAATAATTTCCATGGCATTTCAAATTCCATTGTGAACAATTCTTTCGTAATTATAATTTTAAGAAATCAGTTGTGTCAAAAACAAATTTAATATTCTAGAACAGCTTAAAGTTAACACTGCTGTTGAGATTTTAATGTTAGAAATTATTCACAATATTTGAACAACAATTGTCTTGCAAAGAGGAAAACTGGTTGCGGATAATTAAACTTACTATATTTGAATGAGAAATATTTTATTAATGTATTGTTTTTCAATAGGAAGGAAAATGTCAGCATTATTTAATCATAGAAAACACTCAACCATCAAGACTGTATTTAATAAATGGAGAAGAAAGCCTATTGGGTTTTATTTTTATCAAGGACGCATTTATTAGAGAATCAATTTCTAATGTTGCTGAAGTCACTCAATGAAGAAGCTCCATAGATACAGCAACTTCTATAAAATCTAGAATTGCCATCTATTCCAAGAGGAATTTCTGATCACAAAGCACAGACTTGAAACTGCCTTTTAAGAAAAATGCTTTCAATATTTTCTATCTTTCAGCGTGGGAACAGATCTTTCAGTCCAACTCGTCCATGCCAACTAAGTTTCCTAAACTAAACTAGTCCCTCTTACCTGCATTTAGTCCATATCACTCTAAACCTTTCCTATTCATCTGCTTGTCTAAATGTCTTTTGAAATGTTGTAACTTTACTTGGATCTACTACTTCTAGCAGTTAATTTCACATATGAACCATCCTCTGTGTGGAAAAAACTGCCCTTCAGGTCCTTTTTAGGTCTTTCTCCTCTCCCCTTAAACCTTTGGCCTCTGGCTTTGGACTCCTGTACCCTAAGAAAAAGACCTTGGCTATTCATCCTATCCATCCCTATCATGATTTTATCAACTTCTATGGTCATCTTCAGCCTCTGATGCAACAGGAAAAAAGTCCCAACTTATTTGGCCGATCAGTTTAATGATTATTAAAGTCAAGTATCCGGTGTCTTGTTATCTGCCATCCCTTCCCCAGTCTACCAGTTCTGTTAACCTTGAAAGATCTATGGACATGCACACCCAAGGGCCCTCTGTCTGTACTTCCAAAGATCCTACCATTCAGTGTGTACTCCCTTTCCTTGTTAGTCCTCCCAAAATGTATTAATCTTGAAAAAAGTAAAGTAAACTCTAGATTCAGAATTATACAATACAGAAGAGGCCCTTCAGCCCATCACGTTTTGGCAAATAGAATTAAGGAGAATCTAAAGGGTTTTTACAAATACTTTAAGGATAAAAGGGTAACTAGGGAGAGAATAGGGCCCCTCAAAGATCAACAAGGTAGCCTTTTGTGTGGAGTCGCAGAAAATGGGGGAGGTACTAAACGAGTATTTTGCATCAGTATTTCCTGTGGAAAAGGATATAGAAGATATAGAATGTAGGGAAATAGATGGTGACATCTTGAAAATGTCCATATTACAGAGGAGGAAGTGCTGGATGTCTTGAAATGGGTAAAAGTGGATAAATCACCCAGGACCTGATCAGGTGTACCCTCGAACTCTGTGGGAAGCTCAGGATGTGATTTCTGGGCCTTTTGGTGAGATATTTGTATCGTCGATAGTCACAGTTGAGGTGCCAGAAGACTGGAGGTTGGTTAACGTGTTGTTGCCACTGTTTAAGAAGGGTGGTAAGGACAGGCCAGGGAACTATAGACCAGTGAGCCTGACATCGGTGGTGGGCAAGTTGTTGGAGGGAATCCTGAGGGATAGGATGTGCATGTATTTGGAAAGGCAAGGACTGATTAGGGATAAAGTAGGAGAAAGTGAGGACTGCAGATGCTGGAGATCAGAGCTGAAAAATGTGTTGCTGGAAAAGCGCAGCAGGTCAGGCAGCATCAAAGGAGCAGAAGAATCGACGTTTCTTTGATGCTGCCTGACCTGCTGCGATTTTCCTGGAACACATTTTTCAGCTCTGATTAGGGATAGTCAACATGGCTTTGTGCATGGGAAATCATGTCTTACAAACTTGATTGACTTTTTGAAGAAGTAACAAAGAGGATTGATGAGGGCAGAGCGGTAGATCTATGTGGACTTCAGTAAGGCGTTCGACAAGGTTCCACATGGGAGACTGATTAGCAAGGTTAGATCTCATGGAATATAGGGAGAACTAGCCATTTGGGTACAGAACTGGCTCAAAGGTAGAAGACAGAGGGTGGTGGTGGAAGATTGTTTTTCAGACTGGAAGCCTGTGACCAGTGGAGTGCCAAAAGGATTGGTGCTGGGTCCTCAACCTTTTGTTATTTACATAAATGATTTGGATGCGAGCATAAGAGGTACAGTTAGTAAATTTGCAGGTGACACCAAAATTGGAGGTGTAATGGACAGCGAAGGAGGTTACCTCCGATTACAACAGGATCTTGACCAGATGGGCCAATGAGCTGAGAAGTGGCAGATGGAGTTTAATTCAGATAAATGCAAGATGCTGCATTTTGGAAAAACAAATCTTAGCAGGACTTGTACACTTAATGATAAGGTCCTCGGGACTGTTGCTGAACAAAGAGACCTTGGAGTGCAGGTTCATAGCTCCTTGAAAGTGAATTCACAGGTAGTTGGATAGTGAAGAAGGCGTTTGGTATGCTTTCCTTTATTGGTCAGAATATTGAGTACAGGAGTTGGGAGGTCATATTGTGGTTGTACAGGACATTGGTTAGGCCACTGTTGGAATATTGCGTGCAATTCTGTTCTCCTTCCTATCGGAAAGATGTGAAACGTGAAAGGGTTCAGAAAAGGTTTACAAGGATGTTGCCAGGGTTGGAAGATTTGAGCTATAGGGAGAGGCTGAACAGGCTGGGGCTTTTTTCCCTGGAGCGTCAGAGGCTAAGGGGTGACCTTATAGAGATTTACAAGTTATGAGGGACATGGATAGGATAAATAGACAAAGTCTTTTCCCTGTGTTGGGGGAGTCCAGAACTAGTGGGCATCAGTTTAGGGTGAGAGGGGAAAGATATAAAAGAGACCTAAGGGGCAACTTTTCACACAGAGAGTGGTATGTGTATGGAATGAGCTGTCAGAGGAAGTGGTGGAGGCTGGTACAGTTACAACATTTAAAGGCATTTGCATGGGTATATGAATAGGAAGGGTTTGGAGGGATATGGGCCGGGTGCTGGCAGGTGGGACTAGATTGGGTTGGGATATCTGGTCAGCATGGACGAGTTGGACTGAAGGGTCTGTTTCATTGCTGTACATCTCTATGACCCTCAGTTTATACTGCCCAAAATACACTAAATCTATATTGGTCCTGCTTACCAGCAATCAGCATTTCAAGTGCTCATCAAAGTATTTTTTAAATGTTGAAGTTACCCACATCAGCTACTTTCCCAGACAGTGCATTCTAGATCCTTACCATCCTCTGGGTCGGAAAAATGAAATTAAAGTTCCCTCTAAACCTCCCACCTTTCATCTTAGTTATGCTCATTGTCTAAGATGAGACTCCTCCTCACTATTTGCCTCCCTGCCAATTTTTTTTATTTTCAAACTTATTGATTACACCTCCAACATTCATGCCTAAATCATTAATGTACACAACAAGCAGCAAAGGACTAAGCAATGAATCCAGTAAGCACAGGCTCCCAGTCACAAAAACACCTTTTTGACAATCACCCTCTGCTTCTGGCCACTAAGCCAATTTTAGATCTGATTTGTCGAAACGCCTTGGATCTCATGGCCTCCCACTTCTGAACCAGTGTGCTTTGCAAGACCTTCTCACAACCATTTCTGAAGTCCACTTGGATTACATCAACTGTACTACCCTAATCTGTACGCCCTAATCACTCCTTAAAAAATTCAGTCATATTTGTTGGACGTGATCTCCCCTTACAAGTGGATGTTGGCTATTTAATCCTCGTCTTTCCAAGTGGAGATGATTCTGTCCCTTAAACTTTTTTCCAATAGTTTCCCAACCACAATGTTCCACTTAATGGCCTTGGCCAATATTCAAGTCCTTACACAATGAGCTTTATTTTCCATATGATGTAACACCTGATCAAATGCATTCTGGAATTCGAAGTACATTCACCAATTTCCCTTTATTCATAGCATGTGTTAACTCACCAAACTCCAATAGATAGGTTAAACATGATTTGCCTTTCATTAAAACCATGCTGATTCTGCTGAATTGGATTTGTTGTGAAGTGCACTGCTACAACCACTTTAATATTAGCTTCTAACATTTTCCCTGAGACAGATGTTAAGCTAAATGTAATACATTTCCTGATTTCCATCTCCCTTTTTGAATAAGATTTGTATTCACTGTCTTCCAAACCAATGAGACTGTTCTCACATTGAGTTTTGGCAAACTAAAATCAATCCATAAATTATCTCATTAGCCACATTATTTAAGACCCAATGATGACTTCCACTTTGGTAGTCTGCAGCTCCAACAATGTAGTATGCCCTACTTTTCTGGTGACTTTAATTTCCCGGCATTCCTCTCTTCTGTCCTTTCCACACCCTGATTTAATAATTGCTTCTGTGATGTTATTTGTATCTTCTGTAGTAAAGATGAATGCAAAACACCTGTTCAATTCATCTACCATTTCTTGATTTTCCAATCACTCTTTCTATTTGACCACCACCCACCTTGTTAATTCTCTTTAAATATTTACAGACTGACTTGCCATGTGGTCTTATTTTCTAGCTAGCTTTCACTGTAATTTTTCCTTCATTTAATTCTGTGATCATTCTTTTTATTTAAAAAAAAATTATCCAAACGTATAGAGTCATAGAGATGTATGGCATGGAAAAAGATCAACTTGCCCATGCCAACCAGTGATCTCAAATTAATCTCGTCCCATTTGCCGGCACTTCCACCATATCTGTCTAAACCCTTCCTACTTGTATACCCATCCAGATGCCTGTTAAATGTTGGAATTGTACTAGTCTCCACCACTTCCTCTGGCAGCTCATTCCATACACGCACACCCTCTGTGTTAAAACGTTGCCCCTTAGGCCCCTTTTAAATCTTTCCCCCCACTCTAAACCTATGCCCTCACCCTAGAGAAAAGACCTTGTCTATTTACCCTATCCATGCCCCTTATGATTTTATAAACCTCCATAAGGTCACCCCTCAGCCTCCGGTGTTCCAGGGAAAACAGTCCTAGTTTAATAAGCCTCTTCCTACAGCTCAAACCCTTCAACCCTGACAACATCCTTGTAAATATTTTTTGAACCCTTTCAAGTTTTGCAAAATCCTTCCAATTGGAGGGAGACCAGGATTGTGCAGACTATTTCAAAAGTGAACTAACCAATATCCTCTGCCCCTTGTCTTCGTATATGTTTATTCTATTAATTTGACTCTATGTTAAACATTTCAAGTTACCGCTGGATGATACATTTGACTCTGGGATTTTTTTTCTTGTTGAAATGCATTTGTTCTGTGTAATATATATGGTATATTTGAAAAAAACATTGAATTTATAAGGAATCATGGTTGAAAACATCTAAAACTGTCTTTCAAAAGATTCTCAAATCCAGACTGAGTGGCTGTAATCAAGGTTTAAAAAAAGGGTAAAATCGCAATGTTGCCAGACAATGTTGCCAGAAATAGGCTGCTCTCTCATGAAAGATAAATTATTTAAATTGAGGGTCACCATGCCTCAGATGAGGGAAGAGGTTGACAAGGAGTGGCTTCAGACCATGCAAAGTGCAGTTGGGAGGGAGGGGTGAAGAATGTGTGATGGGCAATATGAAATGCTAACCATTTGAGTGCTAGGTTGGGAGTGCAGAATGTGGGTTTGCCCTCACCCAAAGCTGAAAATTGCTTGTACTTTGGGCAGAACTCTAATAACTAAATCCCACCCACCATTATTAAAGACATTCCGAATTGGCCTAAGCGTGCAAAAAAACAGACAAATATTTTGTTATTAGATGGTGAATTTCTCAGTAACCGACTGATTTCTAAGTTTCATGGCTAATACTTGAATTACGTCAATATCATAGATTCCTTATCAGAGTGACACACTACTAATTTGCAGCAGCAAAAACAGTTACTGGGAAGCAGTTACCTATATACTGGAGATATTTTGATTGGGAGTTGACTTAGTTCAGTTGGCTGGATGGCTGGTTTGTGATGCAGAGTGACACCAACAATGTGGGTTAAATTTCCACACTGGCTGAAGTTACCAGAAGGATTCTCCTCCTCAATGTCTCCCCTCACCTGAGGTGTGGCAATCCTCAGGTTAAATTGCCACCAGTCATCTCACTTAAAATGAGAGAGCACCCCTATAGTCTGGTAAAATTGTGGCAACTTTACCTTTTCTATTTTGAATAGTTTGACCTCTCATACAAGAGGAAAAAACTTAACTGCTATTCTACAACGGAATATTGGATTAAACATGTCAAAGTTATACCTTTAGTAATTTGATTTAATACATTTATCTGATAACATTTTGTACAAGTTTAATGGCTTACTTTCTTTTGATTAGATATGGTCTGATAGCTCACTTGCTATGTAATAGGAACAAAGTAGTCTATTCAGTCACTTGCACCTGCTGCTCCATTCAATAGGATCTTACTGATCTGACATTCTGCACATCTTTTCCTGTCCTTTTCCTGTAACCCTTGATCCTCTGAATCAAGAATCTATCTACTTCAGCCTTAAATTTACACAAGAACTCTGACCTCACAGATTTCTTGCAGCAAGGATTTCCAAAACACTCAATCCTCAGTGAAAATAAATTATTTCTCAACTCAGTCTTAAATTAGAGCCCCTTTATTCTGTGACAAGTCAAAAGATCTCTTTGCAATTAGACAGAAACGTCATGATCTCATGAGAGAAGAAAATTAACATAGACAGTGGAGAGATTATTGGTTTAATTGTGGGGGGGGGGGGAGGTGAAGTCAGCACTACATCAGCACTGCAAGTCAAACATAACTGTATTAGCACAATAAAACAGTGTTAATTTATAGATGGCAGCGCTTAGCCAATCGAGAGCAACTTTTGATGGACTTAATTTCTGACAGCTGTTACACTAACAATAACCTAATGTGTCATTTAGTTTGGGAACTGCAGAAAGCAATAATTATGCTGATAAATGGTAAGATGTGAAGAATGACTCTAACAGAAATATCTCTTCAATTAGATTTTTTTTTAGGTTAAGTGGTTCCTTGTCTGTTACTAAAGCATGAATTTGAGATTATTATTGACTATTACATAAGAAGTATTTCACTTATCTGTTTTCTGTGAAACAGTTATTACCTTCTTTCACTGCAAATTGGAATACAATACATCATGGAGTTACATAAATCAAGATTTAAATTTCTCAATTCCGCAATGAGTCTTTTATTTTGAAAAATCTGACCGGATAATCTACATCAAAATTGCAACCAAGTGGAATAAATTATTTGCATTATCCCATCTCTTAATTCTTGTGATTATCATAATTACATTGTTTCTACTCTTTGCTTTGTCTTTTGATTATTGTTGTATAATTAGATTTGCACCTTTACCTTCTTGCTTGTTATTATCCAGTATAGTCAGTGGAAAATATCTGAACTTTTCAAAGTCCGTAAATATACAAAGCAAAATTGTAGCCTCTCAGGTATACCTATTATCAGCAAACAAAACAGTTTCCTCAAATCAATACCATACTTGCAATCATAAACACCGTGATGTCTGCGATGAAAGGTGTCTAATGCATACTTTTAAATTTTTTAGAGTTTAAAATAGTAGCATATGTGATGAGTTATAATAAAATAACTCTATCAGCCTGTCCTTCTGGAACATTTAATCTAGCCTAGTATGTATCAAAAGACAGGGACCCCTGGCTTGTTGGTAAAAGATTTAGTGCTAAGCTCAGTTTAGTGGTTTGATTTAATTTGATTTGTCACATATATAGAGAAACAGTGAAAAATGTTGCTTTGCATGCTCTACAGGCATTTCGTACAATACAAAGTGCATCAGTTGGCACAACAGAGTGCAGCAACAATGGTACAGCCACAGAAGGTGCAGAAAGAGATCAACATTAAAATTTGAGAGATTTGTCCAAAAGGCAAATAACTGAGCAGAAGCTGTTCTTAAATCAGTTTGCACCTGTATTCAAACTTCTATATCTTTTTACCTGGTGGAAGAGAGTATAACTGGGGGAAGCGGGGTGGGGGGGGGTTGCTCTACCAAAGCAGGGGGTAGTATACATGGAGTCAATGGATGGAAAGTTTGTTTGCAAGATGGACGAGGCTATGTTCACGCCTTTGTAGTTTCTTGTAGTTGCCATACCAGGCTGCAATGCATCCAGGCAGGATGTTTTCTGTGCTGCATCAATAGACATAGGTAAGAGTCTTTGTGAATACGCCAAATTTTGTTAGCCTCCTGAGGAAGTAGCAGTGTTGTTGTGCTTTCTTAACCACCACGTCGACATCAGCAGACCAGGACAGATCTTTGGTGATCATCATTCATTGGCTGCAGTTCAAGTAATCGTGAGAGTTGGGTTTGTAATGGATATTGGTACATAGTTAATCCCTAAAAATGGAAACTGAAGTCGAGGAAGAGAAGGGAAAAGTCTCCAAGATGGACCAGTTGAAGATGAGTGGAGAGTGGAAGTTAAAATAATTGTGATTTAATCTTTCCAATTCCAGACAAGAAGGTCTGACGACGTATTTCTGCTATCACTAAGACTGATTATTTCCACCTGTAACATCACCTGAGATCATTGTAACTCAGTTCAATTGTTGCTGAAACCCTCAAAGATGTTTTACTGTCTTGTGTATTATAATGCATTTAAAATATCACATTCTATCCTGTGTAAATTTGAAGTCCTCTAAAACTGTGCAGCCCCTCCTATTTCCTTATATCTGTGCTTACTGACTTTAAGTTTTGTTTTCAAATTCCTCCATTTCTCTATAATTTCCTCCAGCCCACAACCCTCCAAGATATCTGCATGTCTCAGTTCTGGTCTTTTGTGTATTTGGCAAGGATGACTAGCCTTCTGTTGCCTCCTCTCCTAAACTCTGATTACATTTTGCATGGTGACATCTTGCAAAATGTCCAGATTACAGAATAGGAAGTGCTGGATGCCTTGAAACAGTTAAAGGTGGATAAATTCCCAGGACCTGATCAGGTGTACCCAAGAACTCTGTGGGAAGCTAGAGAAGTGACTGCTGGGCCTCTTGCTGAGATATTTGTATCATCAATAGTCACAGGTGAGTTGCCAGAAGACTGGAGGTTGGCAAACGTGGTGCCACTGTTTAAGAAGGGCAGTTAAGACAAGCCAGGGAACTATAGATCGGTGAGCCTGACCTCAGTGGTAGGCAAGTTGTTGGAGGGTCTGTTTCCATGCTGTACATCTCTATGACTCTATGACTCTGGAATTCTTTCCCTACATCTGTCCTCCTTTGCTATTTTGCTGTCCTCCTTTGACACTTCAGAATACCTATTTCTTTCAGCAAGCTTTTGGTCATCTGTAATGTCTGCTTATCTGGATCAGTGGGATTCTTTGTTTTCTAATGCCCCAGCTAAGCATCTTGGGATGTTTAAGCACATGGACGGTGTTATATAAATGGATGTTATTCTTGCCATGTACTTTTCAACTTGTGATCTGCAACTTATGCTTCTGGTAACTAATCAACAATATTTAAAAGTTACTTAAGGTCTACGTTTCAGTCAGCCTTTGAGGCACCCATGATACTGAAGGATCTGAAATTGCAAGGAAGACAGTTTGGA
This sequence comes from Chiloscyllium plagiosum, assembly GCF_037043375.1. Classification (NCBI taxonomy): domain Eukaryota; kingdom Metazoa; phylum Chordata; class Chondrichthyes; order Orectolobiformes; family Hemiscylliidae; genus Chiloscyllium; species Chiloscyllium plagiosum. The sequence goes on along the minus strand of NW_028270154.1, from coordinate 50,172,305 downwards.
AGGACTTTGAGACTGAGATTGATAGAGAAGCAAAGCAGACTGCCAAACTAATTCATAAGATCTGACTTAATTGTATTTGTTATTTATAATTTGTAGTTATGATGAATTACAAGATGTCTGTTGATTCATTCTCTTAAAAAAAAGAGATGGGTCTCCTCCAAAATTCTAACATTTTGAATATGTTCCATACCACTCTACTTCCTTAAAAATTGGTGAATCTCTAAATTTTGTGAATGAAAGGCTATCAACCTTGATATCTTTTTGACATATGGAGCAGGAAAGAAGACTTTTTTCAACTTGGCATTGGTGGATAATTCATAGCAATTTGAATGAGCATTCTAGTCAGGCTGTTTTTGCAGTAAACTCCATTTGGTTAGGTCTGATGCATAATTTAGGTTATGTCGGTATACTTTGATCAGAGTATTTTTTTGTTCTATGGCTGAACTTATTTGCTTATCGCAAGCCGATTGCAAAAACTTAATATCAAGAATACGAGAAGCTTTGTTTAATATTGCACTTGCATCCTGTAATATAATTTCTCACAGACTCAGAAGGGACAAAGCATAAGCAATATGTGAAGCAGCAAAGCATGATGTGTCCACATTTTCTCCTTCATATTTGTTGAGACAACACAAAGTTGAAAGTTGCATTGATTAAGGCCAGCGAGTTCATGTATTATTAATACTTTGAAGTGCAGCTGCTGTTGATTAAATTTAGTATTTTTCGGAAAAAGGCATTTTGTCTAATCATTTTGTCTTGCTCTTCTCAGGATATGTCTCAAAAAAATATAAATTCAAGGGAAAATCCAACATTTGCATTGTATTAGAGAGGAGTGCCAATAGGTTGGAAAGTGGGTTCTGGTAGAGATGTTGCTATGGAAACTGCATTGATTAATGGTGATTGACATTAACAGCTAGGCTTTGTTTACATTTTTAAACACGTTATTCCCACTGATTGGTAATGTTAATGCCATGAGAAATGAACCAGTGTTTGGATGTCAACTATTGAGTTGAAACAGGTACAGTGTGTGTACGTGTTCTTGTATGCAAAGAAAATGGACTTGCGCATTAATATAAGAACCTTGCAGTAAATGCAAGTACGTCATAAAGACATACTGTCTACCACACAAATTAGAAATATGGTACATGAATTTCAGTACCAGTGTGATGCCAGGTATATAGACAGTATATCCCAAAGACTGGGAGGTCATGTCATACAACATGTCTCTCAGGCACTTTGCGATGAACAAAGTACTGACTATAATCAAATAGGCTATGCTTACAAAATTCTGTGTCTAGACCTGATTCGACAATATTTACTGCAATGATTCTGAATGTGTGAGGAATTATGCAACTAACCAATTTGGAATTGTGACTCAAGCTCAGTGTATGCATTTGCTCCTAAGTAACATTTTCATGTGTTTAAGCTTCAGTGGATTTTTTTTAAGCAATTACACAGAAGAACCACTGGATTTCCTGACCTGCACACCCACCCCAACCTCCGGTCTGTATTCCCGCCATGGAGCTAGTTCATTGTTCATATTAGGTCTTAATAACATGCCATTGTCATGTCCTTTCAGCATTCTACAATTTATACAGTTATTTCTACCTCTCCATTTATATTCAAGACTGTTTTGTTTAATCCCTTGTCATTGAGCAGATTGCCATGTTTATTTATCTTTTGACTTTTCAGTCTATAATACAACTCATTCACCAGTTCCTCTAGAGGTCACCTCATGTGACCTCTAGAGATACTTAGTTTTGGTGAGAGAGTAAACTGCAATCGGCTTAGTTGTACTTGGAATGAGTGCATTTTCTCAATGCTAACATGGTGTAAAGGCATAAAACAAGAGCAGGTCATTCAGCTACTTGAGATTTTTCCACCATTCTATGATTGATTTGAATTTCACCTCAATCCAACTATCTTGGTTCTGCTTCCTTTTGCTCCCTAATGGTAAAAATCATTCAACATCTGATTTTAAAATGAATGAGGTGATGTCTCTTACTTTTTTAAATGAATGTTCTCCATCACTCAGCACTTCCTTCGTGTGAAATCATGCTTCACAACTTGTTGCCAAATTGTCTGGCTTGAATTTTACAGTAATGTCTTAGGCTCAGTAAGAAATGTTTCTCACTATCCTTTCAGTTCCTTTTTAAAAGTTCTCAACCTTTAATCAAATCTACACTAGCCTTCTACTTTCCAAAAAATACTGTCTACTTTAAGTAATTTGTTCTTATGATTTAACCCTGGATTCCTGGTGACATACTGGTGAATAGCTGTTGCTCTTCTTCTAAGACCAGTATATACATTAAAGTGTAGTATCCAGAATGTGCACACCTAGACCAAAGGATGAATTTTATAACCACATATTGATGCATTTGAAAGTGGAAGGCACTTAAGATAAGTGAGGGGCAGGGTGGGTGTAGTCTGCTGACTTCCCAACAAACCACAATGTCCCTAATGGTATAGAGACTGGCATTATCACCTGAACTTTAGTGAGGCTTTGCAATCACTAATTAGTATGAACTCAAGAACCTAATTTTGCTCCATTTCAATACTAAATGTAGTTGAGTAAGAAAGGTTACCAAGCCCTTAACCATTTAAGCTCAGGCTAGAAGCGATGTTACAAATTTTGGGGGATCCCTTGAGCCCATCAGGGACAATTCATTTGTGCCTCTAGCCAACTCCTCACCTTTTTAAAAATCCAACACAAACCCTTCTCCATTGTTTGGTAGAGTTCCCAATCCCTCCCTGACCAAAATACTTTAACTTGCCTCCAAGACCATTTCCATCTTCCTCGGGACCACTTGTAGTCCCAGTAAGGACCGATACACACTTCTGGGAATGTTGGTACTACAGGAACTGTGAATTAATTAAATTGGTCAGCAGCTCTTAAGCTAAACCTCCAGTTTCAGAAAGAATCCACAAAAAAATGAAAGATTTGTTTTCTTGAATATTTTGATGATTTGATAATGATAGATAAGAGTTTTATCAGACTTGTAGATTTAAAACCATTTTAAATATTTGACCAATATTTCACAAAGATTTCATATACACAGCTTCACCAATACATAGATTCACTTTGCTGCTCCCAGCAAACTATTGCTGTGGGATGGAGATTCAAAGTTGGAGACATGCTGGATAGCTTTTTGTGAGAGAGAGAGAGAGAGAGAGAGAGATATGAACATCTCATTAAAATTTACCCCCTACATGTGGTCCAACCAGGTTTTTGTACAGCTGTAGCAAAACCTACCCCTTCTTTTATATTCTTGTCATCTAGTTTTAGCTTGGCTGAATTTTCATCCCAATGCGAAAACTCTCTGCTCTCAGCTAAGACTCTTTCTGCATTCTCAGTTGAAAGCTCAGTCTTCCATTAGTCTGCTGAAACAGCTGCATTGAAGGGAAAACATTTCTAAATTGCATTCTTACTGTATCATCTATTTTGTCAATTGGACACTTTAAATAAAAGATAATGAATGAAGCATCAACTGTTTTTTAGTTTTCAGTTTGAAACTGTAAAAGGTTGTATAGCTTTAGTAAATTAACTTTTTTTTTCCTGAAAGTAGAAAATTGTAAATAAATGATGACTTTATTAAAACATTCTCAGATATCTTGTTTTTACCCTCAAGCCAATTAATCCCATATAGAATGTATAGTGAGGTAAATGGGAATGAATGCACTGCAGTTTGTTGAAGGGTCATAGTTTGGTGGGGAGGAATATAGGTTGGCATGGAGGTTCACAATATTTCATAGCACCTCTGATGCACTATGAACCATGACAACTCATTGTAAACCCAATCCTACATTGTGAGGAGCTTGAAGTTGCCTATTCCCTCCATAGAGTTCAAGAGTACTGGATTGTGACCTGAACCAGCGCACACTATTATCTCATACTTGTGAAAATTAGGACCATCAGGAATGTGACCAGGAATCTCAACTGAGTCTCCTCTATCACAGATTCTCAAAAAGCAAATGAATTACATTCTGTGAACTATTTCAATTATTTGATTATATAACAAGTGAAAGTTTTAACAAATTTACAGATATAGAGCCATAAGCTTGGAAGTAGACCCTTGTTCCAATTTGTCCATGCTGATTAGACATCTCAATCTGACCTAGTCTGATTTGCCAGCATTTGGCCCTTCTCCCTCTTAAACCCTTCCTATTTATATATCCAAGTGTCTTTTAAATATTGTATTTGCATCCACCTTCTCCACTTCCTCTGGCAGTTTTTTTCCATGCACATGCCATTCTCTGTGTGAAAAAGTTACTCCACCAATCCTTCTTAAATCTTTCGCCCCACACTTTAAAACTATGCCCTCTGGATTTGGATACCTGCACCCTAGGGAAAAAAAACCCTTGACTATTCACCCTACTCCTGTCCCTCATAAACCTCTATAAGGTCACCCCTCAGCCTCGATGCTCCAGGGAAAAATGCCCCAGTCGATTCAGCCTCTCCCTATAACTCACCCTCTAGGCCCAGCAGCGTCCTTGTAAATCTCTTCTGCGCCCTCTTAAGTTTCACAACATCCTCCCTTTGGAAGGGTGGCCAGAATTATACATTGATGAGGCCACTTTTAAAATACAATGTTCTGTACATCTGCAACATGATGCCCAACTCCTATACACAATGTTCTGACTAAAGAAGGCATGGGTGTGAAATGCCACATTCACCCCACTGTCAACCTGTGACTCCATTTTCAAGGAACTGTGCACCTGCTCCCCGGTCTCTTTGTGTGGCAACACTCCCCCACCCCAGGGCCCTACCATTAAGTGTATAAATCTTGCCCTGGCTTGCATTATCAAAATGCAGCACTTCATATTTATCGAAACGAAACTCAATCTGCCGCTCCTTGGCCGATTGGTCCATCTGAACAAGATGCTGTTGTACTCTGAGATAATCTTCACTGTCCACCATACCACCAATTTTGGTGTCATCTGCAAACTCATTTACCATGCCTCCTATTATCCACATCTAAATCATTTATATAAATGATGAAAAGCTGTGAGCCCAGCACCAATCCTTGCGGCACATGGCTGGTCACAGGTCTGCTGTCCAAAAAGCAACCCTTTACCACTACCTTCTGTCTCCTACATTCAAGCCAATATTGTATTGAATTGGTTAGCTCCCCTGTATCTGATGTGATCTAACCTTACTAACCAGTTTATCATGCAGAACTTTGTCTAATGCTTTGCTAAATCAATATAGACAACGTCTACTGCTCTGCTTTCATCAATCACCTTTGTCACCTCTTCAAAAAAGCTAAAGCTCAATCAAGTTAGTCAGACACTATTTCCCACACACAAAGCCATGTTTACTATATCTAATCAGTCCTTGCCTTTCCAACTGCATGTCAATCCTGTTCCTCCGAATCCCCTTCAACAACTTACCCACCACTAATGTAAAGCTTTACCAGTCTAGTTCCCTGGCTTTTCCTTACAACCTTTCTTAAATAATGACACCACATTAGACAACTTCCAGTTTTCCATCACCTCACTTGTGGCTGTCGATGATACAAATATCTCAGCTAGGAGCCCAGCAATGTCCCCCCTTGATTCCCACAAAATTCTGGGAAACACCTGATCAGGTGTTTATCTATCTTTTATGCATTTTAAGATCTCTAGCTCTACTTCTTCTGTAATATGAACTCATTTCAAGATTTCACTATTTATTTCCCTAAGTTCCCTCATTTCATGCCATTTTCCACAGTAGGTACTAATGCAAAATATGTGTTTAGTATCTCACTCGTCTCTTGTGGTCCCACGCACAGATGGCTTTGTTGATCTTTAAGGGGTCCTATTCTGTCCCTAGTTACTATTTTGCCCTGATTGTACTTAAGGAGAATCCAAAGAGATTCTATAACTCTCTTTGCTAACACTATCTCATGTCCCCTTATTGCTATCCTGATTTCCCTCTTAATTATGCTCCTCATGGCCTTTTACTATTCTACGATTCACTCAGTCCCAATTGTCTATACCTGACATGTGCATCTTTGTTTTTTATGACCAGAGTCCCTCTTTCTCTAGTCATCCAGTACTCCTTACACCAACGATCCTTGCCCTTCACACTAACAGGAACATACTGTCTCTGAATTCTCAGGCTTCCCACTTCCCAACCTAAAAATATTTCAAATATTTGACCCATATTTCACATTCTATAAATAAATGCATACACAGACATTAAAGGATGAAGGAATAGTTTTCATATTGAAATATCAATTTTTGCGATTAACAAAATAACACAGCATTATTGCTTTTAGAAAGCAATGTGATTCACTTATAAAAGACTAAGAAATCTATATGAACATTTGCCAACATCTCTGAGGATTGAGAACAGCTTGTGGCTAAAATACATTTGAAGGACAGTCTTGCACTTGTCTAACCTTGTCTGTCTTTTTGGCAGTTTAAGGTTTTGGATATATTCCAATTTGTTTTGCTTCAAATAGGTTTTCTTCTCCTGTCATGGTGTGCTGGGTATCTTAGTTGGAGACACCACTTGAGTCCAACGTGCTCGGTCCTTTGGGGTTAAATCTATACCTTTTCATCCATCTGAAGTAGAAAACATTAATAAAGGAACATCATATCTTAGGACATAGGCAATCAGGTGTATATAGGGATGGTATGCACTGTGGCCACACTGTCTCTATTATTATCTTTGGATACTCCTGGAGTTTTATACTACAGCAGGAGACTCTTTGGCTATTATACTTGTGTTCATTGAGAGAATCATTCAGTTAGTACCACTCCATTGTAGTTTTTCCATAGCCCTGTGGGTTTTCTTACTGAGCATACATCTATCTAATTACTTTCAAAAAATGCTTTGAGATCCTTTTTAGGGACTGCATTCCAGATCATAGCTTGCTGCATGAAACAGTTTACTTTATACCCCCTCACGTTTTCTGGCACATTTTCTTAAACCTGGATCCTTTGGTTGTCAATCCTCCTCCTGATGGTTTTACAAGATGGCTCCTTATTTATTTTGTCACAACCCTATAAAAATTGAGCATCATAATTGCATTCTTTGTTGACCTCCTCACTCTAGTGGATTTGTTCTCTTTTTAGTTTCTCATTTTTTTTAAATGTTCCTCTTCCTCATCCTTTTGTAAAAACTTTGTTCATCAGCAATGGATGGGAGGTCAGCACCTCCTAGTGCATTCTGTCTGTTTTAAAACAGTTCGTAAAATTATTTCCCGTGTTGTCAGACCAGAACATGCAGTTGCTTTAATCTCTGTCATTTGGAAGCAATTAGAATTTCCATAACATCCCACTTCCATTACCAATGTACCTGCTGCTATTTCTAACTGCAAATCTTTTTAAGGTGTACAACTGGGGGCTCAATGATGAACATAGCACTCCACTGCATTTTGCTGGTTCCATTGAACAGATCATGTTGTCAATACTGCCCGCTGCTTCTGTATATAGAACAAAACTGACCAGGCCTTAAAGGAACCATTGCAGGTCACTTTGGTGAATTTTCAAAATTTTTCTGAAGTAGTGAATACTGTCTTGGCCTCAAAATCTTGGGCAATTGTTTCAAGGTCCCTTAGCCATCAAGTCTTGACTGCAATCTTAGTTTGCAAGTTAGCAGTTTGTCTGGTTGGTATGTTCAAAAAGAAACACTAACAATTATGCAGTTGTCATTTGGTCTTTAAGCAAAATGGAAATCACTCTTATTTAATGTAGTTAAGTGGCATACAGACAGAATGCCCCAAACACTGTATCACGGACCTCTTTCTGAGAAATTTAAAGATTAATTAGTGCAAGTGTTTGGCTATCTTTTCTGGGTAGGCATTTGAGCAGATAGTGTAGTGTAATATTTTCCTTGTTTTGATATGTGACTAATGTAGACGCAAATCAAATGTGATGAACAGTATTAAAACTTCTAAAGCTATAGATACAAGAACTGTTCAGAAACTAGGAATTTAATGGTGTGTGAGTCTCTTCTCCTGACTCCCAGTTTGTTATCTACAAGTTCCAAATTAGGAGTATGATGGAATAACCTCCACTTGCAAGGATGAGTACAGCTCCAAGGACACTCAAAGCTTGACACCATCCAAGGTAAAGCAGCCCGCTTGATTGGTGCCTATCCATTTAATATTTGTTTAATATTCATTCCCTCCACCGATAATGCACAGGGGCATCAGTATGTGTCATCTACATACATACTGTAGCAACTCACCATGGTCCTCAATAGCAACTTCCAAACCCACCTGGAAGGAAAAGACAATAGACTTATAGAAATGTCACCCCTTACAGATTCATCTCCAAGTCACATATCGTCGTGATTTGAAAATATGTTGTTGATCCTTCACACTATTACTGGATCAAAATTCTGCAACTTCATGTCATTGAACCAAAGTCCCCACTGCCTCTTGTCTCTAATTTGTGGGCTTGCGAATTAATAAAAATAATTTAAAATTTTGTTGTCTGTTAATCCTGGTGAACATACATGTACATTATCAATAGCACTAATTTATCAAATTTTCATTTAAAAATTTCAAATTAAGACAAAGTTGTTTTGAGCACATTCATGCTGGTTCTCCTCGATTGCTCCATGCATTTCTCACTTTTGGTATTATTAGTTTCTTTAGTACCCTCTCTATTACTATTCCATCCATAACTTTCTTCTTTTTTAAATGTAGTCTTCATATCATCGAAATACTTGTCAGTCTTCAACAAGGTATTGTTCACTATTTCAGCCCCCCACCTCAAATGATGATTTCACTTTCCTTGAATTCTTGTTCTTTCTCCCCCAAGTTCTGTTTTTCATTCTTGCACCTCTTTCCCTTTTTTTTTCTGAAAATATTTATCTGTTGCAGTATTCTCAATTTCTACCTCCCACGTGTTCCTCCATCTATTCTGTAATTTCTGTTTCCATGATGTGTGGTTGGTCTGCTACCTCCTAAATGCATGGCTGACCCATCTTAATGTTTCAAGGATAGTGCCCTTAATTCTTTTGAATAATCTCACCCTTCTATGAAAGCATTGATGTCAAATATGGATATGCTAGCACTTTGTTCCAAATCTGGAGGGGAAAGACTTTTTTTAAATAGTTTTTCTTATTTTCTACTCTAAATCTGTGTTGATCAATGAGCACTATGGCAGATGCTGAGTTTCCAATTTTGTTGTGAATTGAAGAGGAGGGGTGAATTAGCTGCACTCTTCTCAACCTCAATTGGCTGTGCTGAAGAATTTTTATTTTAGCATGCAGCGATACCTCTTTCTAGTTAAGCTGTCGATAAGCATTTCACCAGAAACTACATGATTTACAAGATTTTTAAGAACTTATAATTTTGTTGTCTGTTAATCCTAAACATTTAATAAGCACACAATGCAAAACATTAGCAGTTCATGGAAAGATGGTAAGGGAAGTGTCCAGTTCAAAACAACATTGAAAGGAATACACAGTCCAGTCCTTAGGATGTCATTTGTATAAAGGTTTACACATGACAACATGATTGTTTGATTGATGACTTGTATCTTCAACAGTCATGAATGTTAGAGTTTCTGTTGATAGGTGTTTTATACTAGTTAGATTGAGAAATTGACCTTTCTTCAATTTCTTCCAATCTCAACTCTATCTTCTCTGCCAAAAGTGCCTCCCAACAATCTGTCTGGGATCAATATTCCAATCTTGGAGATCCTTATTTCCAAATATGATAATTATAGATGATGACTTCTGTCTCCAATATGTGAAACTTATCATACAGATGTAAATTAAAATAGGAGATGAGGGTTTCTTCAGACCTGATGTTTGTATCATTTGATTAAAAATGTCAAGTTTAGTTGAGATGATTTCTTTACTCCATGTTTCCATGAAACTTGGTTAATCTGCATAGTCAGTTGATTTCTGTGGCCATTTGAAGTTGTCTTTTTCTTTTTAAAATCATTCTTGTCCATGAAGGTCACAGGTGTAAAATCAGATGATGGAATTTGAAAATGAAGAGTACATTTTTATAAGTATCATGACAATTCATGTATTTTAATACCTCCTTTGTTGCATATTACTATTATCCTCATTGTCAGTGTAAGTTATGCAAAATATCCAATTTTATGGTTAATTATCTGTCCTCTGCCTTAAAAGGAGAACAGGTTCGCAGGGTTTCCACCATCTTTAACTCCCAATTTAAATTATGCTTAAACTGGGATATATGTAATTCATGCATTCCAAGACTCTCCGTTTCATGTCTTTTCTGGACTGGTCCTTTCTTGGTTGGGGAGTTAGGCAGAGGACTATTCTAAAATAAGCCTCTGAGGCTGGAAACATAGTCACAGTCATAGAAATGTATAGCATGGAAACATACACTTGGTTCAACTCAGCCATGTTGACCAGCTATCCTAACCTAATCTAGTCCCAGTTGTCAGCATTTGGCCCATATCCCTTCTATTCATATACCCATCCAAATGCCTTTTAAATGTTGTACTTGTCCCAGCCTCCTCCACTTCCACTGGCAGCTCATATATATGCACCATATATGCACCAGCCTCTGTGTGAAAAAGTTGCCTCTTAGATCCCTTTTAAAATTTTCCCCTCTCTCCATAAACCTATACTATCTAGTTCTGGACTCCCTCACTCCAGGGAAAAGACCTTGTCTTCCCTTCATTGTACTATATCTTGTGAAAGAAGGAAAAGTGTGGTATCAGGCAGCAATCAGTAAGTAAATACTTTAAAAAGCATCACCTCGTGAAATCCAGAAAAAATGTAAAGGAATATGGATTGTTTAGGCTATTGGGCAAGAAGGTAGAAGCTTCAATATAATACAGGAAAATGTAAAATTATGCATTTTGCTTGGAAGAATAGGAAAGCAGAATAATTTTTTAAAAGCACTTTTTAAGCTGCCTTATATATGAATCACAAAGTTAGCATGCAGTAATAGCAAGCAATTAGGAAGACAAATATTATAGCTGCCTTTATTGCTATCAGTTTGGAATGTAAGACTAAGAAAGCTTTGTTATAATTATAAAGGGCTTTGGTGACTATCCTTGGCGTACTGTGTAAAATTTGATTCTCTTATCCAAGGAAGGATATGCTTGCCTTGGAGTAAAACAAGCAAAATTTGATTGATTTATTCCTGTGATAAGGGAACTATATACGGAGTAGTACTTTCAAAGAATAAGTGTTTATTCACTGGTGTTTAGATAAAATGAGAGAGAACCTTATTGAAACATGTAAAATTCTTAAAGTGCACCGGTTTTCTCTCACCGGTGAGCCTAGAACTAGGGTTCAAAATCTCATGAACAGGAGTCAACCACTTCAGATGAGGAGAAATATCTTCAGATGGAAAATAGTAAATCTTTGGAATTAACTACCTCAGAGGACTGTGAATGCTTAGTTGTCAAATGTGTTTAATATTGAAATCAATAGATTTTTGAGCATGGAAGGGCATTGTGATATGGAAATCAGTAGGGTTGACATAGAAGATCACCCACAATAGCAGAGCAGGCTGGAGATGCAGATTTGATGTATTGTGTTGTTGGATTCAACTTAACTTTAAGAAGTCTTACTTCAGAAACTCAACTCTGCCAAGCAATTTCAATTTAAGAGCTTTCTTTTTTCCCTTGAGTAATTACTGGCAGATTAATGTAACTCAGTCTTATTATCGATATGCTTATAATTTACTAAATTTTAATTCAGTTGCTGAGGTGAGCCTCACAGTGGACCTTGACTGCACTAATGGTTTCTCGCAATGGTATTAGTCAACTTGGTAGGTTTGGAGGCCAACCTTCACCTTGCCCTTGATTCTGAAGAGTGCACGTCTGCGGAAGGATTAATGAGGTATGGCAGGTTTCTGCATGTTCAACATTGATTTGTCAAAATCTATGCCTAGAGTCATACACTAATTGGACACTCTGGGACTAAAATCTCTTTGGGTTCACAATGTAGTGTGGGCTCACAGCAGGAGCCCGTGTGGCCTTGAATGTCCAATTACTAGAACTATTGCTCCTAGCACTCTTAGAAAGCCAGTGAACTGATTTAAAAATAAAAATTGCTGGCACATTCACTCATCTGTCTTGCTTTTGCATCAAATTTAATTAACTAAGCTGACGTGCCAAACTCAGCATTAAACATGTCTCACGCAAGGATGGACAGCAAATTGACTGAAGTTGCCATTTGCCCTTTGGAATGATCCTATGGCAAGGACATTTATACACCAGTCCCTTGAAGATCCGAAGGTTAAAAATCTTGCTTTATTTGTCCCCAGCCAGTTTTAGATTAGCATGATTGTTCTAAATATATCAATTTCTAGTTATTAAGTTCATTTGTGAAACTTTGTAATATTTACAGTACACAAATGTTTGCTAGCAGGCATTCCTTTCACTTTTTATGAAATTTATTTTTGTAGTGTCACCTTTGGGGTCTGAGATAACGTGGCTGCTGTAATGACTCAGTATCTTGATAATTAATTACCCATATCAAACCTGGAATGAAGCTATGGTGTATAGGTTGTGTGGGTTTGACCTGTATGAAGGTTTGTTGACTTGGTCCTATCTGTAAAGATACCTGAGGCGTTGAGCAATCCAGTTGCTTGTAAAGATTCCTGAAGAGAAAGCAATTTCCTCGGAGTGCTGTTCTGTTCTCCCATAAGATTGGGAACATAGTGGTTACCAATAATCCTTCGCTCTTGAAAGAATCGTATTTTTCAGTTGTGAGGCAGGATCAAATCGATTGAACATACAATTTTCTTTACTGATGTTGACTGACAAACTGTGTTTCCAGAAGTTTCTGTTTCCCTTTAATCTCTCGTATCCACAGTACTTAACTTTTACACTTTTGACATTATATTTGATATGATATACTTTAAGAGAACTGCTTCCTTTGACCAGAAATGGATTAATTAGTTAAAATTGCTTTGAACCAGGTACGATTGGAACTTGTCAAATTTCCATGATGGATTGAAATTGTATTAGAGTTGTTAAGCAATTTTTATTCTCATTACAATCACACTCTAGTCATTGTGTATATTTTTATTTGAAGTTTGTAAGTGTATGAAGATTTTTTCATAATTTTCAATCCACAACATGGATTGAACTTTTTGTAAACTTTGATTTGCCCTCTAAAACAGGTATTGGGGAAGCAGTGTGTGACAAAATTGGAGGATGATGCAGTACAAGTTATAATTTGGGAAATCTTTGGAAATTTGCTGTTTGAGTTGAGGGGAGGAGGGTGGTTGAGTCGGAGAAATATTGCTTTCAAATTCGTTTCCCAATGTTTGAAACTGTGTAATTAGTTTAATTAGTAGATAGGGAATTGCTGAGTTTTTTTAAGCATATGCACTCCTAAATAATAGACAGAATGTTGATCCATGGAGGATAAAAGTATTGCATTAAGGTTATTGTTAACTAGTTAACTACTTGCTATAATGCCAGAAGACATTTGCATGAAACTTCTAAACTTTAAAGTAAAGGTGGCAGGGCAGGTGAGGTGATTCAGTAGCAGCATGTAGGATCTGTGTAATCACATGTGCATGAAGTGTCTGCAGCTTGAGAAACTTTGATTCTGAGTTCAGACACATTGATTATTAGGAAGGGGAAGGTTGCCTGGAAAACTTTGTTCTGTGAGACGGGCATAACCTGTAGGATAAGTATTTTAGACTTCATCCATAGTCAGGGAAAGAATGTCACGAGTGCTAGTGAGGAAGCTATGGAGATCCAGAAAGTAGCAAGTATCCAACAGTTTAGAAGTTCTTGCAACTTGTATAGATGAGCAGTGACTACAGGGAGGTTGAGTAAACTGATAGTGGTTGTGATGTAGGACAGCAACAAAATCTAAATTAGTTGTGATGGGGACACTATAACTATAGGGCTAGTTACTGTTTTTGACAGCTGAGACTGAAAGCTATGTTGCCTGCTAGGTGCTGGGTCTGGTTCATGGGACGGGACATTGCTGACATTTATTACTCATCCCTAATGGTCAATCAGCTGATTGGCCAGCTGGGCAATTTTGGAGGGTGGTTAAGAATCGACCACATTGTTATAAATCTGGAACCACATATCGGCCAGACATGGTAAGGAAGGCAAATTTCCTTCCCTAAGAAAATTGGTGAATCAGAAGGGCCTTGACAACAATTGGTGAGCATGTCATGGTCTATCACCAAGACTAGTTTATATTTTAGGTTTATTAATTGAATATAAGTTCCACCAGCTGCTTTGGTGGATTTTCAACTAATTTCCACACAGCATTGCCATCTCAGAGCAGGAGCTGTTGGGTTACTGTGATATTAGTAACATTACTACAACACTACCATTTCCTCAGGATTGGACTGGGAGGAAAATTGTCTAGTTATCGTGGTCTGCAATGGGTACTGACTAAAGTTGGATGCCAGCAGCTCTGACATATTGGAAATACTGGTTTCTTCTTGAGCTATCTGCAATGCCTTGGGCAGTTTAATTTCTGTGAGCGACCCATGCTGCTTTTAGTTGAACTACTGACCACAGAGTAAAGGATGCCTATGGGAACTCTTCAGCAAAAGTTGGGATCAGTTGTGATGAACAAGAAATGTTTATTACATAGTGACATTACATCTGACATATATAGTCTCTATTGGCTCAATTTGAGAATGGTATATGTTAGTACCGTAGCTGCATCTAATTAAGATTAAGAATAATTCCCTGAAGCACTATACATCTCCTGGTGGACACATGCAGACCATCCAATGAGATCATGGCTGAACTGACAATGGTCAACTTTACTTTCCTATCTTTTCCCATTGTTCACCTTACTGATTCATAAACCTGCCATTATCAACCTTAAATATCCTTAAAGACCCAACCTTGAAAGTGAGCAGATCAGGAAACAAAAATAGATGTTACTGGAAAAACTCAGTGGATCTGGCAGTTTCTCCAAAGAGAAATCAGAGTCTGTGACCCTTCCCCAGAACTGATGGTAGCTAGGAAGATGTCTGTTTATATGCAGAAGATTGGGGGGGGGGGGGGGCGGTGGAGGAGTAAACGATAGGTAGGGATAGAGCCTAAAGGTAGAGAAGAACAGTTGTACACACAAAGGAATGGATAACAATCTGGGTAGGAGGGTGAATAGCTGTTAATGGATACTGTTAATTACTAACAATGGGTAGTATGTAATGGCAAACTGTGATAACAAGGCCTGGTGTGTGGTGTTGGATGTAGGACATGGCAGAGTTCAGGTTTAAAATTATTGAACTTGATACTGAGTCAGGAGGGCTGCAGGGCACCCAAATGGAAAATGAGTTGTTGTGTGGAGTGAGAAACAGTTAATGCTGAGAGTCTGATCTAACTCCTCTTGTTCAGAATTGAAAGGGGATGGAAAATACTGTTTCTTTCTGTGCTGTAGACAGGGGAAGTGAGTGAGGGGAACAGAGGTGCCCAGAGGTAATAGTTTTAAGGTGGGAGGGGAAAGATTTGAAAGGGTGCATTCATGGAATGTGCTGCCAGAGGAAGTGTTGGATGCTGATACAATTACATTTAAAAGGCATCCAGATGGGGATATAAATAAGGGTTTAGAGAGATATGGGCAAGTGCTGACAAATGGGATTAGGTCAGATGCTTGGTCAGTGTAGATGTGTTGGACCCCAGGGTCTGTTTTTGTGATGATGACTCTATAACAGCTTTGTGCAGTAAAAGAATTTCACTGTCCTCTGTGGCAAAATGTTCCTCTCCTCTGGCTTAAATATGTGACCACATCATTCTGACATAGTCGGAAAGTTTGAACCAGAGGACAAAGGGAAACCACATTTCTGCATTGATCCTGTCAAATCCCCAAACAATCTTGGAGGTTTCAGTAAGGTTATCCCTCATTCTTCATTATTCCAATGAGTACAGGCCCAATCTACACAATATCTCATTAGAAGACAATCCCGACACAACTGATATCAGCAGGGTGTGAGCCTTCACTGGACTGCCTCCTATGATGGCTCATAGAACATTACATTGCAGTACAGGCCCTTTTGCCCTCTGTTGCTCCAATCTATGGAACAATCTGAAGCCCATCTAACCTACACTATTGCATTATCCATATGTCTATCCAGTGAGCATTTAAATGTCTTTATAGTTGGCAAGTACACCACTGTTGCAGGCAGGGCATTCCATGGCCCTACTACTGAGTAAAGATACTACCTCTGACACCGGTCCTATATCTATCACCCCTCAGTTTAAAGCTATGTCCACTCATGCTAGCCATCACCATTAGAGTAAAAAAGCACTCACTGTCCAACCTGTCTGAGCTTCTGATTATCTTATATGTTTCATTAAGTCACTTCACAACGTTCTTCTCTCTAAGTCTCTCATAAGACTTTCCTCGTAAGACCTTCCCTCCATACCAGGCAACATCCTTATAAATCTTCTCTGAACCTTTTTCAACATTTCCCCATCCTTCCTATAATATGGTGACCAGAACTGTACACAATACTCCAAGTGAGGCCGCAACAGAGTTTTGTACAGCTGCAGCATGGACTCATGGCTTCAAACTTCAATCTCCTACCAATAAAAGCTAACACACCGTATGCCTTCGTAAAACCCTATCAAGCTGGTTGGCAATTTTCGGGGATCTATGCACATCGACACCGAGATCTCTCTGCTCATCTATCATTAGCCCAGTACTCTGCATTCCTGTTACTCCTTCCAAAGTGAATCATCTCACATTTTTCCACATTAAACTCCATTTGCCACCTTTCAGCCCAGCTTTGCAGCTTATCCATGTTCTCTCTGTAACCTGCAACATCCTTCAGTACTATTCACAATTCTATCGACCTTCGTGTCATCCACAAATTTACTAATCCATCCTTCTACGCCCTCATCCAAATCATTTATAAAAATGATAACAGCAGTGGCCCCAAAACAGATCCTTGCGGTACACCACTTAAAACTGAACTCCAAGATGAACATTTCCCATCAACCACCACCCCTCTGTCTTCTTTCAGCTAGCCAATTTCTGATCCAAACCAATAAATTACCCTTAATCCCATGCCTCCGTATTTTGTGCCATAGCCTACCATGGGGAACCTTATCAAATGCCTTACTGAATTCCATATATACCACATAAACCACTTTATCTTCATCCACCTGTTTGGTTACATTCTGAAAGAACTCAAGGTTTTTGAGGCATGACCTACCCTTCCACAAAACCATGTTGACAATCCCTAATCAACATATTCCCCTTTAGGTGATTATAAATCTTATCTCTTATAACCTTTTCCTACACTTTAACCACACCTGAAGTAAGTCTCACTGGTCCATAATTACCAGAGTTGACTCTACCCCCCTTTTTGAACAAGGTGACAACATTTGTTAGTCTCCAGTCTTCTGGCGCTATTCATGTAGA
The DNA here is from genome assembly GCF_037043375.1 of Chiloscyllium plagiosum. NCBI lineage: Eukaryota > Metazoa > Chordata > Chondrichthyes > Orectolobiformes > Hemiscylliidae > Chiloscyllium > Chiloscyllium plagiosum. The sequence goes on along the minus strand of NW_028270154.1, from coordinate 50,155,009 downwards.
CAATGATGACATAAAGATCAAAGTCAAAAGTTCTGCTTCCTGGCTTCCCAGAGACTCCTAGGATAAATCCCATCTGGCCCAGGGGACTTAGCTATTTTTACACTCTCCAGAATTGTTAACACCACCTCCTTGTGAACTTCAATTCCATCTAGCCTACGAGCCTGTATGAGTATTTTCCTTGACAACATTGTCTTTTTCTCCAGTGTGAGTACTGACGAAAAATATTCATTTAGCGTTTCTCCTATTTCCTCGGACTCGCGCACAACCTACTACTACCATCCTTGATTGGCCCTAATCGTACTGTAGTCATTCTTTTTATTCCTGATATACCTATAGAAAACTTTACGGTTTTCCTTCATCCTATCTCTCAATGACATCCCATGTCCCCTCCTAGACCTGCTTAGCTCTCTCTTTAGGTCTTTCCTGGCTAACTTGTAATTCTCAAGTGCCCTAACTGCACCTTCATGTCCCATCCTATCATAAGCCACCTTCTTCCTCTTAACAAGCAATTTAACTTACTTAGTAAACCATGGCTCTCCCGCTCGACAAGTTCCTCCCTGCCTGACAGGTACACACTTATCAAGGATCCGCAGTAGCTGTCCCTTGAATAAGCCCCACTTTTCAATTGTGCCCATCCCCTGCTGTTTCCTTCACCATCCTGTGCATCCTAAGTCTTGCCTAATCGCATCGTAATTGCCTTTTCCTCAGCTACAATTCTTGCCCTGCAGTATATACCTATCCTTTTCCATCGCTAAAGTAAACCGAACCGAATTGTGATTCGGAGATGCCGGTGTTGGACTGGGGTGTACAAATTTAAAAATCACACAACACCAGGTTATAGTCCAACAGGTTTAATTGGAAGCACACTAGCTTTTGGAGCGCCGCTCCTTCATCAGGTGATTCTGATGGAGTGTCGCTCCGAAAGTTAGTGTGCTTCCAATTAAACCTGTTGGACTATAACCTGGTGTTGTGTGATTTTTAACTTTGTAACCGAATTGTGGTCACTATCACCAAAGTGTTCACCTATCACCAAATCTAACAGTCGGCCGGGTTCATTACCCAGTACCAAATCCTATGTGGCCTCGCCCCTTGTTGGCCTGTCTATGTACTGTGTCAGAAAAACCTTCTGTACAAAATAGACAAAAACTGACCTATCTGAAGTACTTGAACTATAGTATTTCCAGTCAATATTTGGAAAGTTAAAGTCCCCCATAGCAACTACCGTATTACTCTCACTCTAATCCAGAACATCTTTGCTGTCCTTTCCTCTACATCTCTGGAACTATTCAGAGCCCTGTAGAAAACTCCCAACAGGGTGACCTCTCCTTTCCTGTTTCTAATCTCAGCCCATACTACTTCAGTAGACGAGTCCTCGAATGTCCTTTCTGCCACCGTTATACTGTCTTTGACTAACAGTGCCACATCTCCCCTTCTTTTACCATCTCTTTTCTTATGGAAACCTCTAAGTCCCAGAACCTGCAACAACCATTCCTGTCCCAGCTCTATCCATGTCTCTGAAATGGCCACAACATCGAAGTCCCAGGTACCAACCCATGTTGCAAGTTCACCCATCTTATTCTGGATACTCTTGGCGTTGAAGTAAACACACTTCAAACCACCATCCTTAGATAAAGGGCCCAAAACTGTTGACAGTTTGCAGCTATTGTCTGTTTACTACCTTTAAAGAAAATCTCCCTACTTCTCTACCCATTCCCTTTGAAATAAAAAGCCAGCATTCTGTTTGTCTTCCCTACTGTCTGCTGATCTTGGTTGCTAGCCATTTGTAATATTTTCTAACCAACCTGTTCAGAGATGTTATCACACATCTCTGGAGCTGATGGGACTCAGGGGTAGGGACACAATCATTGTGCTACAAGTTCAAGTCCAAATCCCTCTGTTCAATAACTTCCTATGGTTCTTCTCCATTTAAATAAATATTCATTTCCTCTTCTTCCTGCCAAAGTGTGTAACCTTGCATTCGCCCAAATTACATTGCCAAGATTTTTAATCTGTTTGTATCTTTCTGCAGTCTGTTATCCTAACTGTGGCCTTCCTATCTATTTTTGTCATCTGCAAACCTGGCTGCAGTCGATTTTACTTTTTTCTTATCTAAGTATATTGTAAATAATTGTGGCCTTAGCACTGATTCCTGTAGCACACTAGTTGCAGATTGCTTTCCTGAAAATAACCCCACCTCCTCCAAGCCTGTACTAACTTCTCTCCCTTTTATTAGTTGGGTAGTCTTCTATCAATGCTGAAATACTACTTCTAACACTGTGGGCTCTCATCTTAATGTAGCCTAATGTAAAGTTCCTTAACAAGCACTTTCTTCTGATAATGTAAATATATTAGTAAATTTGTCAGACATGATTTAACCTTCGTGAAGCTGTATGGATGGCTTAACCATAAAAACTCTGCAATGATGTCTTTCCTAGTAGATGCTAACATTTTGTCAGGAACATAGATGGGTGGCACAGTGGTTAGCACTGCTGCCTCACAGCACCAGGGTCCCAGCTTCGATCCCAGCCTCGACTGACTGACTGTGTGGAGTTTGTACATTCTCCCCGTGTCTGCGTGGGTTTCCTCCGGGTGCTCCGGTTTCCTCCCATAGCCACAAAGATGTGCAGCTCAGGTGAATTGGCCATGCTAAATTGCCCATAGTGTTAGGTTCATTAGTCAGAGGGAGATGGGTCTGGGTGGGTTACTCTTCGGAGGGGCGGTGTGGACTTGTTGGGCTGAAGGGCCTGTTTCCACACTGTAGGGAATCTAATCCATTTGGCCTGTGGTTAATATTTTTGTCTCCTTCCCTTTTTTAAAATTAAAGGTGTTGTGATATCAATTTTCTAATCCTCTGGAACTTTTCTAGAACTTTAGCATTTCTGGAAGGGTACCAGTGTGTCCATTATTTCTGTAGCCATTACCTTTAATTGCTGAGGATATATCTCTTTAGGTCAAGGGATTTATCAGACATTAGCCCCATTGATTTCCCTAGTGCCTTTTCCTGAGTAATCATTCCTGGATCTATTTTCTTTTGCTTCTTTATTATTCAATAATTTTGGAATGATATTACTACCTTAGACTATGAAGATTGATGCAAAGTATTTATTATCCTTATCTGTCATTCCCAGTTACATTCTATAGGATGCAAATTGAACATAGGCTCCTATCTTGATTTTACCTTATTCAGAGAAGCTCTTGCTGTCTGCTTTGATATTACTTGCATGTCTACTCTCAAAATTTATTTCCATCTTTTGTTACTTTTAGGTCATGTTTTGGTTTTAAAACATTCTCAATCCTTTGCCTCACTATCAACTACTACCATTTATTTCTCTTTTTATTTCTTCAAACCATAGAGATTCTAAGTCATTTCATGCTATTGTATTTATTCCACCCCATTCCAACAATGCTATCACAACACCCTTTCCTTCCTTTCTGGCCTTTACAAAACATCACTATCCCTGAATATTTAGTTCCCAGCTTTGATCTCTCTGTAACAATATCCCTATACGGCTATACCTCGTAGGATGCACCAAGTCTAGTCAGCACGTCCAAGAAGCAGTCCTTTTTATAGGTTGACAGATACCGCTTAGATAACATTCTCCTCATGTCTTTTGTGCTGTAACTACTTCTTCATACAATTGTTTCAAGTGACTAGACTTATCAGTACCTCATCTCACCCTAAGTGTCTAATGTTATATATTACTAAATACTTGATTGGGTCAAAAGTCTGCTGCTTGAAGTTGCAACATTTTGTTACAATTTACTGCAAAGTTGAATATTTAATTTCTCAACAGTCTCTTTGTTGAGGATATTCCTTGGGGCAAGGGGGGGGAGGGTTTACTACAAATTGTGTAAGAAGATTCTTGTGTTTCTAAAAACAAATTAATCTTCTCCTCTTGACATTGTAATTAAGTAGGCTTGCATGAAATCTTCCATTCTTGCTTGTGTTCCTCTGGATAACAGTTGTCATTTAATCAGTTTCAATCATGAGCTGTAAAACTGTCAGCTGTTTTAGTACTTTCTTTTAAAGAAAGCAGATAAATTGACTTTAACAAGAATCTAACACTACCCCCTAGAGGTTGTAATGACAAGGAAACTAGATGATCAGACTTTTGAAGAGTCTTCTGTAGTTGAAAGGCAATTGAATAATTCTTCCAAACCTAGAAATCAGTTGTCACTACTTCTCTCCATGGTGAAAAATTGTCACATGCAATATGATTGATTTCAAGAAGTGTACAACTTCCCTTCAGTCTCAGAAGAATATTTGCAATACCCATGAAGTGGTTATCTTGTTGTCCACTAGGATTTTTTTTCTGAATTGGTTGAGGTTCTTTTAGAGAGTTTTAAGAGAAATGCAAGCATTCCTCATCAGAAGTGTTGTGTTCCAATAATGTGCACTTACTGCATAGCATTTATCTGTTCTCCTAACCTGACTTGGAATTTAAGTGGTGATCTGCCTTATTTATCATTCTCAACCAGGTGATTTTTTGAACTAATCCATTGTAAAGCCTAAATATTTTTTTTAAATATCTTTTCTTTTTGTGAACTGAAATAAGAAAATAACTGTTTTAAAATTCAAGGATTACTTGAAAGATTGCTGTGCTTTTTACAAAAAATGTAGGTTGCTGACACTCCCTTAAATATTGTACAAACAGTGGAGGGCAACGTTTGCAGATGTATTGCAGAACCAAGGCTTCTGTATCAACAGAATAAAGCCAACGAAATCTGTGACCAGTTTTTGATCATAAAGGCCTCCTGCCTGATAACAGTTCTGTGATTGGTTCCCAGGTCGCTGAACAACTTGTGGTTGTGAACTTTTAAGGAAAAGCAATTGGACCTCTGTAAGAGAGAGCTGCTTTTCTGCTGAGCATCTCAAGTCTGAAGATAGCCAGCTTATTTCCCTTTTCAGTTGTTGTAAGCCGTGACATTTTATTAAGTAGGAGGGCTTTTGAAATGTAATCCAGTCACCCTGTGCCTTCTGCATACAAACAAAGGTGCCTGGATAAGGAAGATCGAGAAATAGTACTGATCAGCAAAAGGATCATCTCTGTGAACCCTGTGGCCAGGAACTACTAAACTGCCTTCCCAGTCTTCCCTTATCCCATAACACCTATTTTTAATTTAAACTATCTTATATCTATCTTTCAGTAAGGCATTTGATAAGGTTCCCCATGGTAGGCTATTGCACAAAATACGGAGGCATGGGATTGAGAGTGATTTAGCAGTTGGATCAAAAATTAGCTAACTGAAAGAAGACAGAGTTGTGGTTGATGGGAAATATTCATCTTGGAGTTCAGTTACAAGTGGTATCCGCAAGGATCTCTTTCGGGTCTACTGTTGTTTGTCATTTCATAAATGACCTGGATGAGGGCATAGAAGGATGGGTTAGTAAATCTGTGGATAGTTACAAAGGATGTGTAGTTTGCATGAGAACCATAGATAGGTTGCAGAGCTGGGCTGAGAGTTGGCAATTGGAGTTATGTGGAAAAGTAAGAGGTGAGATTCACTTTGGAAGGAGTAACAGGAATACAGGTTACTGAGCTAATGGAAAGATTCTTGGTAGTGTAGATGAGCAGAGAGATCTTGGTTTCCAGGTATATAGATCCCTGAAAGTTGCTACCCAGGTTGTTAAGAAGGCATAAAGTGTGTTAGCTTTTGTTGGTAGAGGGATTGAGTTTCGGAACCATGAGTTCATGCTGCAGTACAAAACTTTGGTGCAGCCACACTGTATTGTGTACGGTTCTGGTCACCGCATTATAGGAAGAATGTGGAAGTTTTGGAAAGGGTTCAGAGGAGATTTATTAGGATGTTGCCTGGTATAGAGGGAAGGTCTTACAAAGAAAGGCTGAGGGACTTGAGGCTGTTTTTGTTAGAAGGTGGTTGAGAGGTGACTTAATTGAGACATTTAAGATAATAAGAGGTTTAGATAGGTTGGACAGTGAGAGCCTTTTTCCTCAGATGGCAGAGGCTAGCCCGAGGGGACACAGTTTTAAATTGAGGGGTAATAGATATAGGACAGATGTCAGAGGTAGTTAGTTTACTCAGTAGTATGGGAGTGGAATGCCCTGCCAGCAAATAGTAGTAGACCTGCCAACTTTAAGGGCATTTAAATGGTCATTGGATCGGCATATGGATGAGAATGGAATAGTGTTGGTTAGATAGGCTTCAGTTTGGTTCCACAGGTTGGCACAATATCAAGGGCTGAAGGGCCTGCAATGCATTGCATTGTTCTGTGAATCTACGAATATCTGTAATTTGAAATGTGTTCAAGTAAAAAGTTGTGGATTTGTACGTTGATAGTTCATAATTGCTTACCTATAGTTTGTCTATTTGTTTGCAATGAATAGAAATTCTTGTTTAGTCCAGGAGCTTTCTGCAATCTTAGGTCTGAAAAACAGGTAAGTTGAGGACATTTTTTTTTCAAGAGTTTCAACAGTTATGATTCTGTGAATAGCAAGGCTTGACTTTCACTGTGATACTCCAGTGAAGAAGAAACTTGCCCAAGTGTCAAATTTGTAATTAGTTGATGATTAAAACTCTGTCTTACCTGCTTTAAATGTGTCCCCTATATCCCTATGATCTGTTAGTTCATGTCTTCTGAAGGTAGCATAGCCTTATGAGATGATAGGCATTCTAATTAAGAGAGTCTAGTCTTAGTATTCTATATTTCCCCTTGGGGTAAGCTTTGAATCTTTGTGTAGGTGAACATTGCTAGTTTTGTAATTTCAATAGTTACTTTTTAGCTTAACATATTCTCTGGTAATGTCCCATTTTGTTGCAAAATATCATTCTACTTAATAAAGCTGAACATAGCTTCTGTTTGTAGTTTTTAGATCCACAGCTAGAACAATAATTTCTTTCAGCATCCTAGGATTTAAAGACATTTTGTGATCCATCATATGGTCTATTGTGTTTTTGTACCTTTTAGAAACTTGACAACATCTGAGATTCTTGAGCTACATTGACTTTCGTTCTCCTCATTCTGTAATGCTGTTCCTGGATAGCTCTTTTCGATGTAAAACCCTCTTTTGATTGTAAAATACATGGAAATAATTCATCAAAAATTATGGCAATTCTATCTTATTAGTCAGAATATTTCGACTATGTTAAATTACAATGTGTAAGGATTATTGATAAAGTTGTCAACCGCTTCCTTGGAGGCTGTATCCTCCAATTAAAATTTAATCTAAATATTATGGGATTGGTACTTGATATAAAGCAACTTTCAAATGATCTTACAACATTGTCAAATTCTTAAGTTCTTACTTATTACATGTTCTGTCATTGAAGGCAAATACTAAGTCCTTTCTCGGCTTTTTCTGTAATTCTGAAACACTTCAGTTACACATCAATAAGTCTTTTCAATATGGTCTGGGGTGTTCCAATTTGTGAAGTTTTTGTGATTTTTAAATCTGCTTGGAAGTACAAGCTTCATTGGAATTGCCTTTAACTGCTGTTATTTCTCAGACTTGAGTAGTTTACTTCTAAGATGTTTTAGCAATTTTTCTCATAGATTAATTTGGTCTTACTGTTTAATCACTTTAAAAGTTGTACCAATATTATTTTTAAGGTTCTTAAAATAATTACTCTTGAATATTTCAGATATTTTAAATTGCTAGATCTCAAGGATATAACTTTATAATTCATCAGTTTTGCTGCTTTAGTGAAGAATCTTTATGTCTGGCTTATATTTTGGAAAAATGTTTAATTGTTAATGAGTTGACAAATATTTCAGATTAGCTGTCCAATTTCCTGGAAAATAAAAATACAGTTTCAAGTTTAAAAAAGATTGTTGAAATGCAGGAAAACTGTTACTTAGGACTCTTTCCCCTCTTCTTTGTGATGTTCACATCCTTTTTTAAAAACACTAATGCATTAAAGCACTTTCTGCTTTTCCTCAGCTTTTTACACAATTTTAAACTGGTAAAAAAAATGAATTGTCATTGCATCGCATTGCTGCTACTAAACATCAGTTAGCGAGTTTTGAAAAGATTTGTAGCGCAGGTTGAGATTCTGGATGTAGGTTTGCTCGCTGAACTGGAAGGTTCGTTTTCAGATGTTTCATTACCATACGAGGGAACATCTTCAGTGAGCCTCCGAATGAAGCACTGGTGGTGTGGCCCGCTTTCTATTTATATGTTTGAGTTTCTTCAGGTTGGTGATGGCATTTCCTGTGGTGACATCATTTCTTATGGTGATGTTATTTCCTGTTCTTTTTTCTCAGGGGGTGATAAATGGGATATAAGTCTGTGTTTGTTGATAGAGCTCCGGTTGGAATGCCATGCTTCTAGGAATTCTCGTGTGTGTCTCTTTTTGGCTTGACCTAGGATGGATGTGTTGTCCCAGTCAAAGTGGTGTCATAGAATCATAAAGATATACAGCATGGAAACAGACCCTTTGGTCCAACTCGTCCATGCTGACCAGATGACCCAACCCAATCTGGTCCCACCTACCAGGAGGTGGTCCATATTCCTCCAAATCCTTCCTATTCATATACCCATCCAGATTTGTTTTCAATGTTACAATTGTACTAGCCTCCCCCACTTCCTCTGGCAGCTCATTCCTTACATGTACCACCCTCTTTGTGAAAATGTTGCCCCATACGTCTCTTTTTATATCTTTCCCCTCTCAAACTAAACCTATGCCCTCGAGTTCTGGACTCCCCACCTCAGGGAAAAGACTTTGTCTATTTATCCTATCCATGCCCCCCATGATTTTATAAATCTCTAAGGTCACCCCCTCAGCATCTGATGGTCTGGGGAAAACAGCCCCAGCCTATTCAACCTCTCCCTATAGCTCAAATCCTAAACCCTGGTAACATCCTTATTAATCTTTTCTGAACTCTTTTCATGCTTCACAACATCTTTCCGATAGGAAGGAGACCAGAATTGCACGCAAAATTCCAAGAGTGGCCTAACCAATGTCCTGTTACAGCCGCAACATGACCTCCCAACTCTTGTACTTGATACTCTGGCCAGTAAAGGAAACCATACCAAGCACCTTCACTATCCTATCCACCTGCAACTCCACTTTCAAGGAGCTATGAACCTGCACTCCAAGGTCTCTTTGTTCAGCAACACTCCCTAGGACCTTACCATTAAGTGTATAAGTCCTGCTAAGATTTGCTTTCCCAAAATGCAGCACCTCGCATTTATCTAAATTAAACTCCATCTGCCACTTTTCAGCCCAATGACCCATCTGATCAAGATCCCATTGTAATCTGAGTTAACCTTCTTTGCTGTCCACTACACCTCCAATTTTGGTGTCATCTGCAAACTTACTAACTATACCTCTTATGTTCACATCCAAATCAATTATAAAAATGATGAAAAATAGTGGAGCCAGCACCGATCCTTGTTGCACTCCACTGGTCACAGGCCTCCAGTCTGGAAGGGATACTTCCATATCTGCCACAAATTCACCTGCACCTCCACACACATCATTTATCCGCTGCACCCGATGTGGCCTCCTCTATATTGGGGAGACAGGCCGCCTACTTGCGGAACGTTTCAGAGAACACCTCTGGGACACCCGGACCAACCAACCCAACTACCCCGTGGCTCAACACTTCAACTCCCCCTCCCACTCCACCAAGGACATGCAGGTCCTTGCACTCCTCCATCGCCAGACCATAGCAGCACGACGGTTGGAGGAAGAGCGCCTCATCTTCCGCCTAGGAACCCTCCAACCACAAGGGATGAACTCAGATTTCTCCAGTTTCCTCATTTCCCCTCCCCCCCACCTTGTCTCAGTCAAATCCCTCGAACTCAGCACCGCCTTCCTAACCTGCAATCTTCTTCCTGACCTCTCCGCCCCCACCCCACTCCGGCCTATCACCCTCACCCTGTTTTCTTTCCACCTATCGCATTTCCAACGCCCCTCCCCCAAGTCCCTCCTCCCTACCTTTTATCTTAGCCTGCTGGACAAACTTATTCCTGAAGAAGGGCTTATGCCCAAAACTTCGATTTTTCTGTTCCTTGGATGCTGCCTGACCTGCTGCGCTTTTCCAGCAACACATTTTCAGCTCATCCGTATATAAGCTTACTAGTGAGTGAGAGTGGGTCATGTCATTTTGTGGCTATTTGATGTTCATGTATCCTGGTGTTTATTTTTCTGCCTGTTTGTCCAATGTAGTGTTTGTTACAATTCGTTCGAGGTATTTTGTAAATGACATTAGTTTTTCTTGTTGTCTGTATAGGGTCTTTCAAGTTCATTAGCTGTTGTTTTAGTGTGTTGGTGGGTTTGTGGGCTACCATGATGGCAAGGACACCACTTCGACTGGACAACACATCCATGACAAGCCAAACAGAGACATGCATGAGAATTCCTAGAAGCATGACATTCCAACAATACTCTATCAAGAAACACATTGACTTGGATCCCATTTACCACCCCTGAGAAAAAGAACAGGAAATGACATCACCACAGGAAATTATATCACTGCACAAAATGACATCACAAGTCCTAGGAAACTCAAATATATAAATGGAAAGTGGGCTACACCACCAGTGCTTCAATCAGAAGCTCACTGAAGATGTTACCTAGTATGGTCATGAAACGTCTCGAGATGAACCTTCCAGTTCAGCGAGCAAACGTACATCCAGAACTAAACATCAGTGTTGGAAGGAATGGTTGTTTGGTGATATGGTGTCAATCAAGCTTTATCCTGGAAGGTGCCAAACTTTTGTTGGAGCTGCATCCATCCAGGAAAGTAGGAATAATCGCATCGCACTGAGAACTGGTGCCTTGTAGATTATGGACAGGCTGTGGGAAGTCGGGAGGTGAGTTAATCGCCACAATATTCCTCTCCTCTGACCTGCTCCTGTAGTCATTGTGTTTATGTGATGAGTTCTGTTGAGTTTCTTGTCAATGTTAACTCCTTAAATGCTGATAGTGGCAGATTCAATTATGGTAATGCAATTGAATGTCAAGATTGCTTCGTATTGGAGATGGTCATTGGCTGGCATTTGTGTGGTGCGAATGTTACCTGCCATTTGTCATCTTGGATATTGTCCAGCTCTTATTGCATTTGAACGTGGACTTCTTCAGTATCTGTGGAATTGTGAATTGTCTGGAATATTATGCTATCGTTAGCGAATGTCCCCACTTCTGACCTTGTGATGGAGAGAAGGTTATTGAAGCAGCAGATACAGATCATTGAGCCTAGGACACTATTCTGAGGAACTCCCGCAGAGATATCCTGGATGGCTGAGATGACTGACCAATAACAATGACTACAATCTTCCTATGTGCCATGTATGACTCTAACCAATGGAAACTCTGCCCCCTGATACCTCTGGAATGCAGTTTTGCTAGGGCTCATTGATTCCAGGCCTGGTTGAATGCAACCTTGATATCAAGGGCTGTCACTCTCATCTTTCCTCCCCTGTGGAATTCAGCATTTTCATCCATGTTTGAACCAAGATCGTGAGGAGGTCAGGAGCTGAGTGACCCTGGCAGAATCCAAACTGGGTAACGCTGAGCAGGTGCTGGCTGATAACACAATTGATGATACCTTCCATCACTCTACTGATGATCAAGAGTAGGCTGATGGGGCATTAATTGACTGGGTTGAATTTGTCCTGATTTTTGTATACAGGACATACCTGGGCAACTTTCCATATTGTTGGATAGATGCCAATGTTGTAACAGTACTGAAGAGCTTGGATGGGGAAGTGGCTAGTTCTGGAGCACAAATCTTTGGCACCATGTTGCCAGAATGTTGTCAGACCTCAAGCTTTGGCATTATCTGGTGCCTCAATGTGTTTCTTGATAACGAATCAAGTCAGCTGAAAACAGGTATCTGTAATGCTGAGGACCACTGGAGGAGGCTGAGATAGATCATCTACTCAGCCTTTCTTCTGGCAGCAGGTTGCTGTGAATGCTTCAGCCTCCTCTTTTGTGTTGATGTGCTGGGCTCTTCCATCATCGGAAATGGGGATATTTGTGGAGCCTTCTGCTTCAGTGAGTTGTATAACTGCCGTCCATCAGTTGGGACTGGATGTGGCAGAACTGCAGAGCTTAAATCTGATCCATTGTTTGTGGGATTGCTTAGCTCTGTCTATCACTTGCTGCCTGTGCTGTTTGTCATGCAGGGAGCCTATTTGATATCTTCACAGATTGGCACCTTTTAAGTATGCCTGGTGCTCCTCCTGCCATGCCCTTCCTTACTCTCCATTGAACCAGGATTGATTCCCAGGCTTGATGGTCATGGTCGAGTTGGGGATACACTGGACCATGAGGTTATAGATTGTACTGGAGTACAGGTCTGTTGTTGGTCCACAGCACCTCTTGAATCTTCAGTCTTGAGTTGCTAGATCTTTTTTGACATTTGTCCCATTTAGTACAATGATAGTCCCACACAATATGTTCAAGGGTATTCTCAATATGAAGATGGGGACTTATTCTCCATAAGGGCTATGCGGTGGTTACTCTTATCAATATTGTCATGGACAGATGCATCTGCAGCTGGCAGATTTGTAAAGATGAGATCAAGTATATGTTTCCCTTTTTGGTTTCCTCACCACCTGCTGCAGACCCAGTCTAGCAGCTACATTCTTGAAGACCCGACCAGCTCAATTAATAGAGCTGCTGCCAAGCCACTCGTTGTTGGACATTGAAATCCCCCATCCAGAGTATATTTTGTGCCCTTGCCACCTTCAGTACTTCCTCCAAGTGTTGTTGAGCAGAGGGAGGATAGGATGCAGTAACCATTAGGAGGTTACCTTGCCAATGACTAACCAGAAACCATGAGCTTAAGTGTGGTTTGGAGATTTACAGGGTTCAACAACCACTGCTCCCCCCCCGCCCCCCCCCCCATGGTATACCACTCTGCCACTACTGTTGGGTTTGTCCTGCCGGTGGGACAGGATGTACCCAGGAATGATGACAATGGTGTCTGGGGCATAGTCATACTCATGGAATCATACCTTACACACAATGTTAGGCTGCTGTTTTCCTAGTCTCTGGGATAGTTCCTCCAATTTTGGCACTGACGTCTGGATATTAGTAATGAGGACCTTGCAGGATGGACAGGGCAGTTTCTACTGGTGTCTTTTCCGGTGCCGGAGTCGATGTCAGGTGATTCATCCAGTTTCATGTCTTTGTTGAACTGTGTGGCTTGCCAGGGCAGTTCAGAGGGCAGTTGTAGACCATATAGGCCAGACCAGGTGAGGATAGCAGATTTTATTTCCTGAAGGACATGAATGAGCCATTGGATTTTTCTGACAATTGATGATGATTTTGTGCTCTTTAGTAGATTCTTATTGTTCGTTTTTAAACTGATTTCAAATTTTAAAATCCACCATTTGCCGAGGCAGGATTTGAATCCAGCTCCTCCATAAATGTTTATGGAGTTTGTGGGTTAACAGTCTCGCGATAATACCATTTAGGCCATCACCTGCCCTATAATTTCCTGGAGAATTTTAAAAGTCTAAGCTGCTTGGCTTAGACTTTTTTTTTTCCTTCCTCTGAAGAAACTGAACCTATTGGAGTTTCTGGTATCTACCACTGTATCCCAGGTTTATAATAGATTTTCTCCATCTTGCAGGTCTTAGAGGGCACTCTGTGACCTACGCATGGCCTTTTTGATTATTTTTTCACTAGTGCTTCTTGTTTCAATGTTTCAGGAGCAGGGCAGACTTGGCATGGTTATGGTTCTGTGGACATTTTAACTGCTGGCTGCCGCATTCATAGAGGGACTAGGTTTGTGTGGTCTTCAGCTGCTGAATATTTAAAGATGCACTTCCCATTTTGTGACTGGAGTCTAATTTTTTGTTTCTTCTTGGACAACTGTGAATTTCACGGAAGTGTATTTCTTTTAGTCTGGTGTTGTCTAGTTGAAATCTGCACCATTGTTCAACATATTGCGAAGTTTCACTGGCATATTTTACAAGTTGACTTCTGCTAGAACCATCTGGGACGCCTTGAATAGATTCACTGCCACCAATCCTTGCTGATATTAGTTTAATTATACCATCTGGGGAAGGATGCCAACATGAGCTCTTTGGCAGACATTGGCTCAGTTTTGCACAAGACATAAGTCTATTACATATTACTTAGCTAGTTATTCTGTGATACATGATTGTTTGTTGCAGAACAGTCATGTTGAATTAAGATGAAGTACACCTTTATTACTTTGTTATTTGTGTTAACAGCATGTAATTACTGAAGCATAACACATTCCTGGTGAAGATATGCAGGAAACTTAGGACCTCCCACCCCAAGTTTAGTTGCGTCCTCACAGGAACAGTCTTTTATACACTGGGTGGAGTTTCTGGTGTCAGATAATCATTTCAGGCACAGACTGTCTGTACAAGACAGTGACACAGGTAAATGTATGAAAGTGGCTTTTATGAGAAAACATAAGCAGCTAGGCCAAGTTCTAGTATCTGCAGGTTTTACTTGTTTCTATCTTTGTTCCCTGCTGGATGTAAAAGGAACTTTAAACAGTGCAATGGGTTTTGGGTACAGCTAAGAGGACAGGTGGCATGGTGGCTCAGTGGTTAACCTCACAGTGCCAGGAATCTGGGTTTGATTCCACCCTTGAGTGACTATCTGTGTGGAGTTTGCACATTATTCCTGTGTTCACTCCGGTTTCCTCCCATAGTCCAAAGATATGTAGGTTAGGTGGATTAGCCGGGCTTAATTGCCTAACTTTTGTACAGGCACATGCCGGTCAGATGGGTTAGCCATGGGAAATGCATGGTTATAGGGTGAGGGTAAAGGGATCAGTCTGGGTGAGATGCTCTTCGGAGGATCAGCGTGGACTCAATGGGCCGAATGTCCTGTTTCCACGCTGTAGAGATTCTATGATTCTAAGAGGAAGTAGGTGGAAAATGTCATTCGAGGGAAAACATAGTAGATTAAATTGTAAAGACAAGACAATGTAGGGTAGCCATGCAAGTAATTATACCCAGAGTGTGAAAGGAATAGGGAGAGAATACAATTGCCAGCAAATGAGGTCAGAATTGGGAAAGAAAATTGTAAACCACTGAATTAAAGGCTCTTTATCAATGTGCATGCAGCAATTGTAACAAGATTGATGAAATAATAACAACTGCAAGCACGATGACAGGAAAAGAAAAATAAATTTTAGTGGTGAGATACTGGGAAGTGTTGATGTCCAAAGGAGTTTGGATATTCTTGTTCATAAGTCAGTGAAAGCGAACATGCAGTTGCAGCAAACAATTAGGAAGGCAAATTGCATGTAGGTCTTAATTGCAAGAGAATCTCTCTGCAGCTATAAAGTTGTCTTACTGCAAATGGACAGCAGCAAAGTACAATGGAGATCTGAAAGCAAAACACAAGAGAGATTCAACAAATCTAACGTGCAGAGAGATCAGGAGATTTGAAATTTCACATCAAATATGACACTTCTTCAGAACTAAAGGGGGCTAGAAAATGATTTCTGTGCAACTGGCAGAGGAGGAGGAGGAACAAGTGGAACAGATGCTGAGGGTTTTTAGAACAAGAGACAAAGCAGGGTGAATTGAAGTGGTGTTAGCATTTGCCCACACCCCTGGCCTCACTCCCTCACCTCTCTCTACCCCCTCCCTGATGGAGTACCTTTTTGTTCTCATTTCTACCTCTGCTTTTAAAGGACAATCTTCCTTCATTTCTGCCAACTCCAGCAGGATGCAATAGCCAACCATATTTCCATCTCTCCTCCCTTGTCAGCATTCCACAGGAACTATTCGCTCCACTGTACGGGTCCACTCCTCACACCTCTTCATTATAGCTGCACTGTATGGCACCTTGCCATGGTAACGTTGAAAGTGTAACACTTTTTTTTTTAACTACTCCCTACTAATTGTCCAACACACACCTTCTAGGTAATAAAATAATGTACTTGAACAACTCCCAATCTTGGTTTGTGTATTTGCTGTTCTTGGTACAGCCACCAGTACAGCCAGACCAAATGCAGGTAAGGTGACGGTTTTGTGGAACATCTCCTCTTGACTTGTAAGAATGACTACTACCTTCCAGTTTTTGCCATTTCAATACACCATCTTGATCTCATGCAAACATGTCTGAGCTAGGTCTGCTGCAGATTACCAGTAAAGCCCAATGCAAGGTGGAGGAACAACACTTCCTTTGATGCTGAGGGGGACTTTGAGCTTTTAGGATTGAACATTGAGTTCAGCAACTTCTGACCATGAACATTGCCCCTTACTGCGAACACCCTAACTGCCCCCTCCCTGACAAAATAATAAATGAGGTAGAGTTAACATGATTTTGGGAAATGGAAATCCTGTTCAAAAAATTATTGCATTCTTTGACAATGTAATGAATGTACCTACCTAACTTCCAAAAGGCATTTGATAAAATGCCACTTCAAAGGTTATTGCGTATAAGAATTTATGGTATGCAGGATGATATATCAAGTCTGGATGTTTGTTTGCTGAACCAGACCCAGTGTCTGGATGCAGGGATCATTAATTGGCAAATCGTAATTAGTGGAGTGCCACAAAGATTGGTGGAGGAACTTTGAACATTTACTATGGGCAACAGGGTGGCTCAGTGGTTAGTAAAGCTGCTTCTCAGAACCAGGGACCTGGGTTTGATGCCAGCTGCTGTCAACTGTTTGTGTGATGTTTGCACATTCTCCCAGTGTCTGCGTGGGTTTCCTTTGGGTGTTCTGGTTTCCTCCTACAGTCCAAAGATGTGCAGGTCAGGTGGATTAGCCTTGAGAAATGCACAGTTGCAGGGATAGGGTAAAGGGCTGTGTGTGGGTGGGATCCTTTTCAGAGGGTCACTGTAGACTCAATGGGCTGAATGGCCTGCTTCCGTATTATAAGGATTCTTAATTCTATGATATAAGTGAAATGACTTAGATGAAGGAAATAAATGTTTTGGTAGTCAGATTTGTTAAATTATACAAAGATGGATAGAAAAGCAATTTGAGAGGAAAATGCCAAGGATTGTAATTTCAGGGAGTCATGAAAATGCTGTAGCTTTTTGAAAAGGTCTGGTACAATCGATTTTGCAAGTTCGCCATGTTTCCAAAAGTTTTATTTTTACTAGTGGGAGAGAGCAAAGGACATGTGACTCATGAGCAAAACTAAAACTCAACATCTGAATTCAAATAGTCGTGCTGTGATTTATTAAGAAACTTAACCTACATTATGATTTTTTTGTTTCTAAAAGCTTTTGCATTCTGACAGTCTTTAGAAATTTAACTAATCTTCAAAGTTATTTAAGCCTTAAAAACATATGTAATGCCTGTCAGTGAGAGTTGAAATAAAACTCTCTGAACAGTTTAAAAAAAATACTTACCTGTTCACTCTGCTCCAAGTCATTAGTTTTCCACAGCCTTTCTCAGTGGGAAATTTTAAATTTGAAGTGAATGAAAGCATAAGGAGATCATAAAGGATTATTTGTCTTTGAGGGATTATAAATACCAGTCTACATTTTTAAATATTTGAATTGATTGGCATTGAGCTATCAGAGGAATAAGGATGTTGGCAGAGATCCTAAATTAGGATTGAAGGATATGAGCATAAGACATAGGAGCAGAATTAGACAACTTGGCCTAGTCTGCTTTGCCATTTGATCATGGCTGATATGTTTTGCAACCCATTCTCCTGCTTTCCTCCCATAACTTTTGATCCTTTTACTTCTCAAGAACCTATATCTCTGTCCTAAAGACATTCAATGACTTGGCCACCATAGCATTCTGTGACAAAGAGTTCCATAGATTCACCACCCTCTGGCTGAATAACCCTCCTCATTTGAGTTCCTTCATTCTAAGGTTGTGCCCTTGGGACCTGGCCTCTCCTACTAGTTGAAACATCATCTTCACATCCATTCTATCCAGGCCTCAGTATTCTGTAAATTTCAATGAGATCCTCCCCCAGCTTTCTAAACTCCATCAAGTACTCAAAGTGCTCAACTGCTCCTTATTTGACCAGCCCTTCATCCCTGTGATCATCCTTGTGAATCTCTTCTGAACCCCCTCCGATGCCAGCATATTCATTGTTAAGATATGGGGTCCAAAAATGCTCTCAGTATTCCAAATGCAGTCTGCCTAGAGCCTTGCACATCTCTGATCTTGTATTCTCGCTCTTTTGAAATGAATGCTGACATTGTTTTTCACCTTCCTAACTGCCAACTGAGCCTGCATATTAACCTTAAGAGAATCCTGATCTAGGACTTACAAGTTCCTTTGCTTCAGATTTATGAAGTCTTTCCTCATCAGTCTCTGATCGTGTGACCAAAATGTGTAATCTGATACTTCGTCACATTGTATTCCATCTTCCTTTTTCTTTGCTCATCTTCCTAGCCTGTCCAAATCGCACTCCAGTCCCCACTGTTGCTCAACACTACCTGTCCCTTTCTTTGAGTCCTCTGCAAATTTAGCAAGAATACCATCTGTTCTTTCATCCAGATTGATAATGTACAGCAATAATTGCTGCGGTCCTAACACTGACCCTACTAAACTCTAGTTTCTGACTGCCATCCTGAAAAAGGCCCTTTTGGCAGAAGGTAGAGTAGGGATAGTCAGCCAACCCTCGAAGCATGCTGGTACCTTGCCCCTAACACCATGAGGTCTTACCTTATTCAGTAGTCTCTTTGAATGACACCTTGTGAAAGGCCTTCTGAAAATCCAAATAGATTATATCCATTTGTTCTCCTTTGTCTAACTTGCTTCCTATCTCCTCCAAAGAATTTTAACAGATTTGTCAGGCATGACCACATCTTGACACAGTGCTTCCTCAGCCCTATTTTGCCTTGTACGTCCAAGTACTTCACAATATCATCCTTAGGAATGGTCTCTAAAATCTTACCAACAACCAAGGTCAGGCTAACCAGCCTATAACTTCCAGTCTTCTGCCTTCCGAGCTTACCATTAGCCATCTTCCAGTCCTGTTGGGCCCTCCCTGACTCGATTACCACCAATGTCTCAGCCATCTCCTTAAGAACTCTGGGGGATAGTATATCCAGTTTGAGTGACTTATCCAACTCCAGATCTCAGTTTCTCAAGCAACATCTCCTTAGTGATGGCCACTGCACGCACCTCTGCCCCTTGACTGTCTTTTGAAGTTCTGATATGCTCCTCATGTCTTCCATCATCAAAACTTAAGCAAAGTACCTATTCAGTTCCTACGCCATTTATTTGTTCCCATTACAACTTATTCAGCCTCATTTTCCAACAGTCTTATGTCCACTCTTGCGCCTCTCTCCTCCTTTTATATATCTAAAATACCTCATACAATCTTCTTTTACATTACTAGCTAACTTACTCTCACATTTAACCATCTTCATTTCTTTTTGTGTCCTCTACTGGTTTTTAAAGATCCTCAATTCTCTGGCTTCCTACTAATCTTCACCACATCATAAACGTTTTCTTTTTCTTTTATGCTGTCCCTGACTTCCCTTGTCAGCCATGGTTGCCTCATTCTCTTCCTAATCTGTTTTTTTCCAAATTACCTGCAGATATTCCTGCCATTGTGGCTCCACCATCTTCCTTACTAGGCTCTCCTTCCAATTAACTCTGAACAGCTCCTCTCTCATGTCTTTGTGGTAACCTTGACTCAGTTATAATGCTGGCATATCTAATTCCAGCTTCTCCCCTTCAAACTGCAGGGTGAATTCCATCACACTGTGATCACTGCCCCATGAGGGGTCCTTCACCTCAAGCTCCCTAATCAAGTCTCCTCATTTCACATCACCAAATCCAAAATTTCCATTTCCATATAGGGTTACTGCACAAGTAATACCACAAGCTGCTTCAATACAAATGCATCTTGTATAGAGTCCGCAAATATCTTTCCTTGGGATCCATTAGAAACGTAATTTTTCCCAGTCTATTGTATGTTGAATCACCTCCACCTCCCATGATTGTTGTAATAGTGCCTTTCTTGCGTGCATTTCTATCTCCTGATTTATTTTCTTCCCCACATCCTATGAGGCCTGTGCACAACTCCCATCAGGATCTATCTTTCTTTGTGATTCCTCAACTCTACCCACACAGATTCAAGGCATTCTGATTCTATAATCACTCCTTGCTATTGATTTAATTTCAAGGCAACACTACCTCATCTTTTTGTCCTTTTCAACAGGACATGTATCTTTGGATATTTAGTTCCCAGCCCTGATCCTCTTTGTGTCTCTGTGACCCCTTTGACTGACCCTTTCTCACAGTTGTCCCTGTATCTGCTTGTTGTTAGATTCCTGGTATTTTCCATACTCTCTCCTATTTCATGTTCAGGAAACTTCAATAACCTCTCCCGAGCTCTCCACTGTGTGTCCCACCCCATCCCTTAACTTTTTTCCATTTTCTCAATGCATCAGGCAGGAAACACAGCCCATGGGACTCTTGATCCTGGCCACAGAACAGAGTGTAATCCCTAGCCATACTATCCCCCAGTTACAACCACATTTCTCTTCTCTGCCCCTTCTTGAATGGCTCCCTGTTCCACCGTGCTGTAGTCAGTTTGCTCATCCTCCCTACAGCCCCTGCTCTCGTCCAGACAGGGAGCAAGAATCTCAAACCCATCAGACAAGCTCAAAGGCTGAGGCTGGTTCAGTACAACCTCCTGGATCCCTTGCTTGTAGTCGTACACTTCTAACCACTGACAGAAGTAGTTAATCGAAGAAATGTAACTGTCTCCTGAAACAGTATCCAGGTAACTCTCCCCTATCCCTGATATAGCACACTGTTGAAAGCTCAGACTCCAGCTCATCAACCCTGAGTCAGAGTTCCTCAAACGACTAACACTTGCTATAGATATGGTAACTTTGAACCATAAAAGGGTCCACCGACTTCAACAGCATGCTGGTGCAACACGTTGTACGACCTTGCATCTCTCTTTGATTTAATTAGTTCTTAATTTGTATTTTTGTAATTCCCACTGGCCTTTTGGTTTGTAATCTCTAAATACTGCTCCTTTTTACCTTCAATCTGAAAGTAATGTAACATAGTTAAATTCAGAGCTATCACCAACCAATTTACTTGTTTTTTTCTTGTAATGTCATTTTTTATGTTGGCCCTGGAACATATGCTTCAATTTATTCTGTTAACAAAAAAATACAAACAATGAACCAAAAAAGTAAGTAAACACACTTCTTCCTCTCAACATTGAATTCTTGTGCTGCAAAGCCCCTGAATTATATATTGGAGGTTGAAAGAAAAGGGTTGGTATGAGCTGACGTTTGAGTGGGAAGAGAGGTGGGGAGATAGAGGGGGTGTGTCTGATGGCTGGAGGATCTAATTTTTAACAAAATAATTGGGTCAATATTACAAAATCATTATAAGCATCTCGCCTTGGCACTTGGCAGCTTTTGAAGGCCATCTCTTATCTGCATCAGGCTGTGGTAGGCCCAGCTTCCTGTTGTTTGTGCACTTTGATCAAGTTTGTAATTGCCGACACCATGGGATCCTCTCCTGGCTGGGGCTATGCAGGTGCCTGGTCTTTGGCAGAGTTTGCATGGAAAAAGCTGGGATCTGGCAGGGCTCTTGAAGCTCTGTGGCAGTGTTGCAGGGTGAATGGTGGTGCTTTTGTTTGGGGAAACATTTGGGCTTTGATAAGATGGAAAATGGGTCCTGCAGTATGCAAGTCATGAAAATTTGGAGCAGGGGATGTGTACCATGGAGATATAAATTGCCTTAGAATGGGAGATAATCCTGAGAATCGAGTGTGGGGGTGGGTGGGTGGGTGGGGTAGGGGAGGGGTGGGATGGGGAACGGAGATGACATGGAGTATGGGATCTGAGGTTTAGTAGCACTGTAGAGGATTAATCTGCATTCTGGCGGGACTTAGCATATGTCAGGAATGGCACCAGGAAGAACCTGGTGCTTTAGTAAGCAATTCTAGATATTAATAATTTGGATGTGTAAGAATTCTGCACTGTTGTGCAATATTATTACAAGCCCAATAAAATACTACACAAGAATAGATTCAAGTTAACAAGTTAAAACTCAGACACTTTTTTTCATCCACTTGTTTCTGCCCTATGAAGGGTAAATGCATTTTTTTTTGTTTAACATGTTTAAAAAAAAACAAATTCTACTTTTCAATGCTCTTATCTTTTGGATCCATTTTCTCTCTCTCTCTCTCTTTATTACACATTCTGCTCAGCTCTGAATCAGCAATATTTGGGATACAGTTGGAGATCAAAGCTAGTCTTGCAAGATGTGACACTTGTTCGCACCATCTTAGAAGAATCATATCGTTGGGGAATTATCCATCGGATATTTGATTCGGTCCCATAATCTTTAAATTTCAAATTTCTTAAGTAAAACATCTCTGCATCATAGGAAAATAAAAAACTTTTTTCGTGCACAACCACAGAATTCCTAAAATGCAAAAGGAGGTTATTTGGCCATTGAGTCCACACTGACCCTCTGAACAGTATCCCACCCAATCCCTGTAACCCTGCATTTCCCCTGGCTGATCCACGTATCTGTACATCTTTTGGAATGTAAGAGGAAACTGGAGCATATGGATGAAATCCACACAAAGTGGAGAATGTGCAACCTTCACACAGTAGCCCAAGGTTGGGATTGAACGCGGGTGCCTGGTGCTGTCAGGCAGCAATGTAAGCCACTATGCCACCTGTATCTTTTCCAAGTTTCAGTATTTCAATATAAGCCCCTTCCTTTTCTGAAAAAAAAACTCTGCCTCCCATTCCCCTCTTTCAACCCATCATCATCATTATTTCCTCTTCTTCAACCTTGTCTTCCTTCAACACTTTTCTACCTCTTCTATCCCCCTGCCCGTCTGTCCTCTCTTTCTGCAAATGATTCAAGGTCTGTTATGTTAATGAATAGTATACATCATCAGTGATAGCAATAGTAGTAAGAAAACCAGGAAGTCTATTTTCAGAGCAGTTAGTGTTACCTATCACTATCGTGAAAAATTAAAACAAAAGGCACCAGCAGTAGCTAGATCTCCAGACTGATGTAATGAGAGATCAGTTCAGTTCATTTCAGCATGACCAGGTCCCAATAGTAGCTGAAAAACTGCAGTACTGTAGATGCTGCTGTTCAAAAAGAGAGAAACCTTGAAACATCCACATTAAAGGAGATAGAAATTACAAGGAGAAGGTCTGCAATGACAGGCTGACCACTAGACCAAGCTCAGTAAGAGACAGACTGCAGTTCAGTTGTGCATTCAGTTTTAACCTACCGATTAACATTTCAAACTCTGATAAGGCTGACCTAAGGTGGAGGTAGCAAAGACACTACAGAACTAAGAGAGCGATGATGACAAAAATGAGGAGAACTAGCCAAAATAGGCACCAACTGACGTTACAAGCTATTCAAACTACAATGGAGAAGTGTCCCATATCTACAACTACAGTTAGACTGCTGCTTATTCATCACCAAAGACATACTGTTGGAAAGACAAAATCTTTCATAGCAAATTCTGGCTTTTGGTGAATCCTGACCAAAATGGTCAATGCTGGGGCACAAATTGTGTACACTTTTCTTCTATTACACCTGGGCCTGAAGTTCCTGTGTTGTTGGATAGCCTTACTTGGCTGACGGCGGTTATCTTGCAACCTTGCTTTGTCTAACTATTCAGTCTTGGAGGCTGCTTGAACCTCATCGTAAATGCCATCTTCAGGTAGTGTTACGACAAAAAGACAAATGGTGAAAATGGTGCATGTTCTCTTCAACCAATCATACTCTAGTCGGCAAAGTCAGTACAGCTCTGTCTCATCCTTAACATTGATGCAGCTGTCAAACAGTTACACTCAAGTGATTTTAAGCCAACAGTTCTTCTGCCTTTTTACAGACCTAAGATGTCTTAATGTGTGGAACATCATCCTACTCGCAGATGTTTAACCCATCTGTTTCTTAACATCCAGGTAAGTTCCACATCCACTTACGATTAAGCTAAAAGCAGAGATTGAGGTGATAGTCATGAAGGGCATTATTTTTGAAGTCTCACAGCTGACTATCATGTTCAGCCAGTCTTTAAACCAAAGAGATCTATTTGAATTTGTCAATTAGTTACATTGCTTTGTTCAAAATATTACCAGATAGATCCAGTGATGACTGTAAAATTAAAAGAGACTAGCTAAACTCTCAGACAGCAGGCTCTTCAATGGTCTAGAGACCAAAAGTAATTTTGTAACTTCTGATTCACCATGCCCAAACTGTTGAACATGGTTATACCACATTATAAGTACCTTATTGCTTTGGCACCGCATCAGTACCTGAGTTTTCTGTGGACAGTGGCCAATGTAAGTAGCCTAGAATTTACTATATACCACATGAAGACACAAAGAGCCTTGTGTAAATTGTAGGATGCTAAGTTGACACCTGAGGATAAGCAGTCAGCCAAGATTTTGATAATTGGTTTGCTATGTGGTTCAGGCAACATGAATTATGCAGCCCTGTAAAAGAAACCAACCATCGGGATATTTCTACCATCCCAGAATATCACAGAACTCCAAACGGTTTGTGGAAGTGATAAACTGAGTAGAGCAATTCTTACCTCATGTCGTGTAAGTTATTAAATCACCTCGACAGTTTTTGAGGCAATATTGGGTATGACGTTGGATTGAATATCAACAGCACTTTCTGAATGAAATCAAAGAGATGCTGATTTTGAGATGCTTGCACATTGACTCACTCTTCCAACTATAACAGATGCCTCATCCACAGGTGTAGGAAGAGCCTTTTTCTTTCAGATCCAATGTGATGGAATCAGACGGTGAGTTTATTATGCTTCTAGAGCTCTTCTAGACTGAACAAAAGTAAATGTCATTCAGATGGAAGTACTTGTAGCATTGAGAGAGTGCAAAAAATTCTGATCATGTTGGGCTTAATGATTTATGATTGAAGTCAACCACAAACCAGTACTAACCTGTTAAACATAAACTTGCAAAGATGTTCCCTGTATCTAGACTTTTTATTTGTAGCTGATCTGGAATGACATGATAATGGAGTGAGAGTGGGGGATGAAAAAGGCTACAGTTGCTATATCAAGAATACATCTGCCATCTAGGTGTGAAGGGTGTACTATTCATTATTAAGGCATTCGTGGCCTCAGTGACTCATTGACCAGCCACAGTGATGGAGCTACAAAAATTGTGGGTGGCTCAGTTCTGTGAAGATATGTATATTCCTAATAATTTGACAGTCACATCAGCAATGTTGTTGGTCTTTTGTTGCACAATGAGTGGTTGGTGGTCCCCAGAGCTCTCCATTAGGACATTCCTGAGAAAATCCAGCAGAGGCGTCTGTGTTTTCCAAGTTTCAAGCTACGGCACAACAATCAATTTGTTGACCTGGAATTTCTTCCCTTGAGGGAGTGGTCTCTAATATTACCACCCTTTACTCCAGAGAGACAGAAGCATAAGTTGCCTCTGCTGGCCATTTTTCCAGTTAGATCCTTGCAATATATTGGAATTGATTTTTTTCAAGTTTGAGTGATGATCAACTTGTGGTCAACTATTATTCCCAAAGGATCTTTTGTAGAGAAGGTCAATTGACCACCTCAGGAGTCATGATGACTCTTTTCTAACAACCCTGTTTTCTACACATTAGACATAACTACATCTAGAATTCAATGATGGACCACAGTTTACCTTGCTGTTTCCAAGCCTTTGCAACATCTTATGGTTCTACCGATGCTAACAGATTGAGATTCCCTTGAGACAATGATGAAGTGCAAAGAGAGGCAAGAATTATGAGAAATCCCTCCAGTGAAAGAATTGTAATTTCACCTTGCTTACCTACTGCTCCCAACCATTCCAGAACATTTCAATCCATGTCAACTGCTAATGATGGAAGGCTTCAAATCCAACTTGCCTCCCTTTTCTAGTTAAAGATTACACAACACCAGGTTATAGTTCAACAGGTTTAATTGGAAACACTCGCTTTTGGAGCCCTGCTCCACAACCACCTGATGAAGGAGCAGTGGTCCGAAAGCCAGTGTTTCTAATTAAACCTGTTAGACTATAACCTGGTGTTGTGTAATTTTTAACTTTGTACACCCCAGTCCAACACCGGCATCTCCAAATCATTACTCCACTTTTCTAGGCACTCTCACCAAATGTTACATTGTAAGACCTTGAACAGGTGTGACAGAAGGACAAATGGTATAGAATAGACTAAGTTTGTGCCTTCAACCAGTGAGATAAGGCTCCTGGCCTGTCCATATTGGACAAAGAATCCCAAGCGCTCTGTATGGGTGAGACTCCGGCAGGCAAGTTCATTCCTTGCCCACATTACTAAATGTCATTGCTCAAAGCAATAGGAGTGCTTTTGATTTGGTGTCTACTAAATCAAAGTTGGATGAACTCCATTCTTAGATTCTCGGAAGGATACTACAGCAACCCTTCCAAAATGCTTGAGACAAAGGTGAAAATCCCTTGGCCTAAATTTGACAATAATTGATCCCTTACAATCTGCAACAGAGCACCTTCCATGCTCTGAGAAATTAGACCTTTCCTGTGAAATGCTTCCTGATATTCCATCCTTCTCTAAGTTGGGCTGTGAAATGCTCTGAAAGAAACTTTGGGGTGGGGGTGGGGTGGGTAGGGTGGTTTTAATAGTGTATGTAATTAATAAAACAATCCTTTTCACCGGTATGTTCACCCCTCTCTGTGTAATCACTAAACCACCTCAAACACCTCCCAATCATCCCCTTCCTTTTTTTAACCACTCCACTTTGCCCTCTTTCCCCATCTCCATTCTTTTCTTCCTGTTTCCTCTCTCTCTCTCTCTCTCTCTCTCTTTCTGCTCCCAACATTATTTTTTTCTCCCCTCAGACTTCTTTCTCCCTTGCCTGTGACATTCTCTATTTTGTGATTTCTATCCCTCACCATTTATTTTCCTCACTTTTTCTCTATTCTGTCTCCACTCTTTACCCAGACTACTTTCCCAACTTCATCACCTGTCCTTTCTGTATATGGGCAATTTGTACACATCTTCACCTAAAAGAGCAGGATTGATGAACATCTAAATTCATTTTCATTACTTTCCTACTGATTAACACTAGAAACTCAGAGGAATTCTATTCAGCTGAGATGCTTGCTTGAGGTATGCCAGCAGGGGCTTAATAAAATACAGTACCATGAGAATGGATCTGACTAATTATAATGCAAGATAGATTTTAAAACCAACTTCATCAGTAAATATTCTTTTTCTAATCAGCTAGCATTCTTTTGTGTTACTGAACTCCTCAAGGATTATGCCAATACAGCTATGTGTACCCTGTTACTACATGCAGACAAAAAAAACCCTTTCCATCTCAAGTCCTCTTGTTTAGTTATCCAAAGGAAATTTGTAATTTGCATTTGAATAACTGTTATGTAAAACTTACTACCAGCATAGAGCCTCACTCCAACGAGGTCAGGTTGTTTGGAGATTGAGAGATAGTGTGCTTGGTTAGAAGCTAACTTTCTAGATGTTAGGTAATGGGCAAGAATGTGATGCAGAACAATACCAACAGCAAAAGTTCAATCCTAACATAGGCTGAGGCTTATCTCCTTACTATTACCTGTATAATTGTGGCATTGTGCCTTCAATCTAAATAAACAATGGTCTCTCTCTCTCTAATGAAACACCTCAAACATCTTATTGATGACAGCTAATTGCTAATTACTATCTCGACTAGAAGTTGAATATGTCACATTTTCTGACAAATATCCAAAATTTTCTCATGCAGGGTAGTGAGAAAAACACAAAACTCATGAGATTAATTATAAAATCTATTGAACGTCACATTCAATGAATTAGCACATCTCAACCAAAAGATAAAGCAGCATCAACAATGTCTGCTGAAGCAGGATGCTTTCTGAACTAATGAATTTATGTTAAAGAAAAGGGTTCTTCCTGTACACAAGCAGACCTCCATGTAACTGAGTGACACCACTTGATATTCACCATCTAGAGGAGAAGATGGGGTGATTAATTTTGTAGATGGAAGAAGCAGTGCAAACCAACAGGCGTAAATAAATACTGTGGGGCATTTTCTTTTGCTACAGAATTGCTGAAGGTTATGGGCTGGCTTAAAATTGAACACATGACTGTTTTATTAGAAATCAATTGAACCATTCTCATCTCTCTCTCTGCCAGCTCATTAAATATTTGTAGAATTTGGATAACAGTTGAATTGGTGTGTAATCCCAGTAACGTGCACACTATCCAGAACTAAAGAGATCATGGAATATTGGTCTGCTGGCTTCATTTGTTTATGGTGGCTCAATGGCCCTACGAAACACCATGATTGGCTGCCTTGATTGAAGGCTGTGATTGAAAGGAAAGTTCAGAGGGACAGAGAGGACAATCTGGAGGGGATAAGTGTTAGCTGCAAGCATAAGGTCAGTTGAATCAGCTACAAGTTTTGTTTCTTTGAGGGGGATGGGAGAGGGGTTTTTAAATGCGAAATGTCTGTTCAGAAAAGCTTTTAAAAAAAATGAACTGGTATAATTACACTCTGAACAATAAAGCATTGGCAACAATAAAATAAAAACCCAGCTGGCACAAAGCCTCTCCCTCCACTCCTTTTTCATCTGCAATACCACAAGCTTTTATCATTCATTTTATAGCTCCCTTCTAAAGGACCAGTCAGTGGCATTTCAGAGTTTAAAACAAACAAACCATTCTGAAAATATCCAGCAGGTCTGGCAACATCTCTGGAGGGAGAAGTAAGGTTAATGTTTCAGGTCATTAAATTTTTCAGGGCTCCTTAAAGGCATCCAGACTGGAAATGTGGGGCATTGTAGGACTTAGGGCAAGTATGGACGAGGAATCCCATCTTGTCTCTATTGGGAACAAATTAGCTTGTTAACCTAATTAAGAGCTTGTTGAAGTGGGGAGAATATAATATTGAAGGAGCTGCATGGGTTTTAGATGCTGTTGGTTTTTAAAGAGCTGGAGGGCAGAGGAGCCCATCATGGTTGACTCAGGAACTCTAATTTTCCCTATGAAAAGGTGAGTATGGAAAAATAGGACTTAAAACTTGATAGTTAGATCATCTTGATCATTAGGAGAGTGGACACTCAGTGCTCAGGTATTGAACAGTGTTGTCCTTCTTGGTGTCATGGCAGAAGAGCATGTGCAAATGTGTCAATCATAACAGAACAGCCACCTTTCAAAAAGGAAGGCTGTAATTGATATTAGGGATACGACTATCAAATCTTAGACACAGAGGTGATGAGGAGCCTCTGCAGGAATGCAAGCCTAAAGCACCATGAGGACATGGAGATTGATAAGATACAGAAAGGCAATGGAGGGTCTGCCTCAAACAGGATTTACTGCCAAAAGTGGAGCAACTTGGAAACAACATGGTAATAATGTAAAGGGAGAATGCAACTCTACAGACAAATAGTCACTGACATCTATGCCTGCATCACTGAATACCTTGTACCTGCAGAACTTATCACCGTCCTCCTCCATCATAGCCATCAAAATGAATCTGGCCTTGACCATCTTTAGTTGTAGTTCCTTCCTAGGATTAGTTGTAGAACTTGTAGCACTCACCATGACATCTTGGTGGTCAGTGATGTCCTTTTTTTTCCATTGCTGTAAGGCACATTCATTTGAGGAAGAACACAACCTTTCAGATACAGAGAGAAGTGATTTTTGCTTGCTGCATTTCCCAACATATATAGGATATCATCAATCGCATCCATTCGACTCCACCTTTTGCCTATTCAGGTTCTTTCAGATTTTAATTCCAACCCGCAAAGTTTCTTTCTCTTTCTGCCAGCCTTCAATATTTCCAAAATGTCACATTTCCAGATTAGGATAGCAGAGTAAAACTGAGAATAGGCAACTTTTTCACACAGAGGGTGGTGCGTGTATGGAATGAGCTTCCAGAGGAAGTAGTGGAGGCTGGTACAATTGCAACATTTAAAAGGCATCTGGATGTGTATATGAATAGGAAGGGTTTGGAGGGATATGGGCAAGGTGCTGGCAGGTAGGACTAGATTGGTTTGGGCTTTCTGGTCGGCATGGACGAGTTGGACCAAAGGGTCTGTTTCCGTGCTGAAAATCTCTATGACTCTAAACGTAAGCTTTGTGTGGAATATTATTACATGGAAAATTTTCAGTTGGCATTTGCAGTCTTAAATCTGCTGCAAATAATCTGCACCCAAATTATTCTGGCAAAATGCTTGTCTCTTTTAATGTCACAACTCATTGACCCAACCCCAGCAAACATAATGGGAGTCATTATTTGAGACAGTGATAAGTTGAATCTTAACTCTCCCTGAAATGGCCAAGCAGGTCATTCAGTTGAAGGGTAATTAGGGATCGGTGTCAAAAGCTGGAGAGACATCCACATCGCATGATTTAAAAAAAAAATAAGAGCCCCTGGAGGGAACTCCTGAGGCATACGTTATGCTGAGGAGACCATTTTGTGCATGGTCACTAGAAGTTAGTGTTGCTCTTCCTGCAATTGAATCTTGTATTATAGGGTGGATGAATCAAAACAGTTCTGTTGCTGATATCAGTATTCATGCACAATATTACTTGCATTGGATTTGTGGATTCCTAATGGAAATTCCTTATTTCTATGCAATGAGAAGAGGACTAGGAAAAGGAGAGCTTGAAGAGCCTTAATCATGCTTCACAGAGAGCATCTTTTCTACACAGGATCATCTCTACTCAACAAGGTCTACAGATCAACAAGGAGCTATCCAGACTTCTGACTGTTAGTGTCTCAAGCAGCTGCAGACTGACTGGGAAATGTTGGAAAAATGTTGCAAGTGCTGACTCTGAACTTTTAACCTACCACCACCAGGAAGCGAGCTTGTCAGACGAAGTTAGCACTGAGTAGCAAGTGGGGTTTGTCACATTAGTCAGTGCTCAACCTTGACAATAAGATGGTTTTCAATCTCATCCTGATGACTTCCGAATGGGAATTAAAGGAAGAATCCTATCCATAAAGAAATAGGAAGTATTTGCAAAGAGAATGCACTGCAGTCACATACAATTACAACATTAAAAAGGCATCTGGATGGGTATATGAACCGAATGGGTTTAGAGAGATATGGGCTAAGTGCTGGCAGATGGGACTAGATTAGGTTAAGATATCTGGTTGGTATGAAAGATTTCGGCTGAAGAGTCTATTTCTGTGCTGTACATCTCTATGAATCTACGACATGCCAGGTAACAATGTCTGTTAATGGACCAATGATGAGAAAAGCTGCATTTGTTATTTTGAGTCCAAACTGATTATTTCAAGGGAACCAGAGGACATAGCATAATGGCAGTGGTTATGAGTAAAAACATGCATTTTAAGATTTAATGTTACATTGGATTGAAAATTTAATCTGAATTAATGCCAGTGAGAGAGAATTGGGCAAAAACTGCATGGCTGCCATAGCAACACAAACACAACTCCAGCCCATGATGAAATGGGAGGCTGATGACACTATATTGGTTTTTGAGAACATTAAATGAAACTGTAGACCAACATTCGGTACCTTTCCATAAGACCGTAGTGAAGAGAAATAGGTTTGTTATAGTCTTCATGTAGGCAGGAGACAAGGAGCTGAGAGAATATAATGGCAGAAACCTGAACAACATCTCTTTACTTTACTTTAAAAACAAATCAATACACCTTTCCAGCTAAAGTCAAATCACTGGATATGGGATGAATTTCAAGGCTCAAAGCAGGGACTGGGTGAGTCTGTTCACTATTTCATAGCAAGGTTAAACAATATAGTTACAAAATGTAAATTTAATACTGAGATGAAAGACAGTGAGATTAACGCATCTAGGGCTCTGCAAATTTTAAAGTACAAAAAAAGAGATAAGGGGGCAAGCTCAGGCTATAGACATTTCAGAGCACATGGAACTATGATAGATAAGTGAAGGTTCTGACTCTCAAACTGTTGGCTTTTGCTTAAGTCAAGAGAAGATCAGCAGGATTGATGCAGTGAAATAGCAGCAATATAAGCAGCGGTATATAAAGATGCAAGAGCTGTGGACAACCACATGGGTTGATCGGTGGAAATGGCCATGTATGGATTAAACTGCTGATGGAGGAGCCCAGCACAGTAATGATAAAAATGAGATTGGAACATGTTGAAACAAACTTCAGCCTGAAGTGCCGAGCGCATGATCCATCTTGGTCTCCAGTGTTCTGCAGCATCACAGATGACAGTCTTCAGCCAATTCGATTTACTCCACATGATATCAAACCGCTTAAGGCAATGGATGCTACAAAGGCTGTGGACCCTGATGACATTCTGGCAATAATACTGATGTGCTTAAGTTGCCATGCCCCTAGCCAAGCTGTTCCAGTACAGCTACAACACTGGCATCTACCTGACAATGTGAAAAATCACCCAGATAGGTCCTACTCACAAAAAGCAGGACAAATCCAACCAAGCCAATCACTGCCCGATTGGTCTACTCTCAACCATCAGTACAGTGATGTAAGAGTTTCTCAGCTGTTCTATTCTGTATCACTTGCTTACTAGCAATCTGCTTATATGCTCCTGACCACATTACAGCCTTAGTTCAAACATGGTCAAAAGAGCTGAATTCTGGAGGTGAGAGAGATAGCCTTTGACATCAAGGCCACATTTGACTTTGGGCATTCAGGAACTCGAGCAAAACTGGAGTTGATGGGAATTGGGGAAGACTTTCCTCTGGGTGGAATCATACCTGGCACATGGAAAGATGCTAGTGGCTGTTGGGGTCAGTCATCTTCACTCCTGGATACGTCTCTACAAGAGTTTCTCAAGATAGTGTTTTATCTTCTACAGTTTCATCATTGTGCTTCGCTCAATCATTAGATCTGAAACGGGGCTGTTTGCTGATAACTGCACAATGTTCAGCATCATTTGCAACTCTTCAGGTAACTAAGTGCAGAAAGACCTGAACAATATTGAAGTTTGGGCTGACAAGTGTCAAGTAACATCTGTGTCAAGAGGTAACTCACCACCTGACTCCACAAAGTCTGTCCTCCATCTACAAATTGGGAGTATAATAAAATACTCCCACTTGCCTGGATTAGTGCAACTCCAACATCACTCAAGAGGCTTGATACAATCCAGAACAAAGTAGCCTGCTTGATTGGCACCACATTCACACATGTTTACTCCTTCCACCACTGACTCTCAGTAGCAGCAGTGTGTACCATTTACAAGATGCACTCCAGAAATTCACCAAGGCTGCTCTGAACTCTCCTTCTGAACCATGCTCATTGCCATCTAGAAGAACACGTATAGCAGACACATGGGCAAGCCACTCACCATCCAGACTTTGAAATACATTGCTATACCTGCAGTGTCACTAGGATCTTACAATGCTGGTAGAGAGCAAATTCTAAGTGTCTCCATTCCAAAAGGACAGCAGAAGTTCAAGAAGGCAGCTCATCACCACCTTCTCAAAGGCACCTAGATGCAGGGCAATAAATGCTGGCCAGCCAGTGATACTCACTCAATGAATGATACATTTTCTGTGGAAAATCAAATCACTAGGAACACCTGTGCAGAATGAAGAAAATTGCAAACCAATTATCACAGACAGAGCTAAAGGCCAACAGAGATGTAAAAATGACCAAAACATCTGTATCCTGGAAGGAGGTAAGACAGGATTGAAGGTTGTAAATTACCTTCTAATAGGGAACAACAGTTAAAATCAGCGTTCCCACTTTATTTTTATGAAGGCCTCTGGAAACCATACATGGCTATAACTTGCATAACCAGAAGTCAATGCTGTGAATTATGTCACTAAACTGATCACTGAGTGTGGACACTCAGGTGGCTACATAGACATAGAGTTTAGAGAGAGCATTTGATTCCAATCTATCCAGAGTGTTTAGATCAGACAGTTAGATGCCTTGAAGATTTTGAGTGTCATATCATCATTAATCAAGCAATTGAAGAGTGATTCATCTTCCACTAAAAAGATATCAATAGACATAAAAAGAAAGCTACAAAGAGAACTGCAAGAGATGCAAGCATTCAGATTATAGATTTGGGGAAACTCCATCCTGGTAAGAAGCTAAGTGGATGGCTAAGAATTTTCCTGGACCCCAAAATCTTAAGCAATAAAAAAAATCATTTCAATACTCAAGGAGATCTCATTTGACATTAACAGGGCCAAATATTTTCAGCAAGTCTGTTGACTGAAATGGGATGTGAAGCCTGACCAGGAATTTTCACTGTTGACAATGTTCAACATATTCCTTAACCGGTTTTTAAGACAAAGTCCTGGTCTACCCTTTTGCCCTAAAAGTAAGCCAGGAATTTCTTTTAACCAAAGTAGATGAATCATTGCTTGGGTATGAAAAAGCAGCTGATGTTTGGATTTATGCTGTTGGAGGAGTAGATCATGACCATCATCTACATAAAGTTGAGGAGAACCAGGAATGCTGGCATCAAACTAAACACTGAAAATTATATTAGGAAGGGAATAAAATGTTAGTTCATTCAAAGTGTACATATAGCTAAATTCTTCGTGTTCTGGTCATCTTTAAAGTGGAAGCTACAACAGACATGAAAACTTTCCTTGACTTGATTCAACACGATTTTTTTTTCATAACTCCCATGTCAGATCACACAGTAAACCTATGAGAGTTGTGTAGCAGAATTGTACAAAATTCTCAGAAGTGGCTTGCATGGAGCAATGCTTGGCATAATGCCACAAAAAGAAAGTGTCACTCTGTATGCGGATAGTGCTACAAAAGGACTGTGATCAGTCATGATGCATAAAGGGAATTGAATGTCACTTATATCCAAAGCACAAACATCAACAAAACCAGAGATACCAAGAAGAAAGAAATGATCACATGGACATGAGAAATTCCATACATGGGAGAAAATTCATAGTGGAGAGTGATCACAATCCACTGGAGTAGATCTAGGAGTAAAATCTTAACAAAGTATCCAATTCGTAAGAGTGCAGAGGTTGCTTTCAAGGCTTCAGAGTTCTGATTTCACTCTGAAATATAAGCTAGGAAGGAAAATGGTAGAAGCAGATTTTTGATCTCTGTGGCATGAGAAATAAGATAAAAGACTGAGCTAGACTTTTATATCACCTAGCGGATGTGTTGTTGTAGTTACTTCTAATTATTGACCAGAGGAGTCTTGAGGATATATTTTTGATTGGAATTTATCTCTCTACATATGCTTGTAATCAACTAGTAACAATGAAAACTCTGCTGAATACAAGAAATTGATCAATTTTGTACCCTTTTAGTCACATCCCCAAATTCTAACTTTCAGTACATAGTCAAACAATAAATAGATATCTTCAGTTCTAGGTATGTATTTTCATTCACATGGACAGGGATTTCTTAACCTTATTTGAGACTGGTAATGTTTGTTTCAACCCTTTTATTGGTTTATTCTATCCCCTTATTCTGTCTCCTAACCAGTTAATCTTTTCTGATACCAGAGCCTTTCTGAAAGGTTTGTGCTCTTGTGGTTCAGCTAAGTGGAGTTTGTGCTCTTAATTTTAATGTGAATGTAGAATTCCCTGTTTAGCCCTTTATAGTCGAAAGAACTCTCTTAGCATCACCACTGAGATAGTCAAATCAGAACAAAGGTAAAGTTATTTATCCTCCCACAGCAGTACTGAAGATAAATAAAAGGAACAGTAGGTAAATCTGGCAGCCCTCAGAAATGAAATGAAATGAGGGCAATAATTATACTGTTATGAAGTTGAAGGACTGTTCTGTACCTTTGCGAGAGTGAAAGCTGTTTGCATTGAGAGCTTGCAGGCACCTGTCATGTGACTGACTAGCAGTCCAAGTGTACTGGAAAATTGAAAATATGTAACATTTGGCTGTGAAAGAAAGTACCTGATATTTGGTTGCTATGTTTTTGCAACTGTTAGAATTGAACAAAGCAACTTAAGTTATGCCCCAGAAAACTAAAACCCAATTGAATTTGAATTCGCTGTTTTGCCAACATCGAACCAATGAGATGATCTGATTTTTGGAGTGTAAAGAAGCAGACATCTTCAGAGTTAGCCAATGAGACCAACTGCCATCACCAGAGTAACTGCCAGCAAAGCACCCTCTATCAAAAGTACCTTTTTTCATATGAAGCATCTTTGCAGCAAAAGACCAAAAGACAACCCAGGGAAATCTACAGCCAGAGGAAGACAGCCATCTGAGATGAAGCCACTGTGTGGTTTTCCCAACAGAACTTTGCAAAGAGTTCTGTGGTAAAGGGAGATAAACTATTGCAGGAAAAATTGAGATTTTTTTTCTCACTTAGAATTATTTTGAATATTTAGAAGTATTTGACAATGTCTTTTTTTGATGTGTTGAAGACATTGGGAGTCTGGTTGATCCAGAAGAGGCTTATCTTCCAGCCTTAAGATTGCTTTCATCACAGCTAATGGATAGGGATGACAGAGTGTGTGGAGGGTGAGGTGGACGTGCGGTGAATGAAGGGAAGTTTCAATGTTGTTGAATTCTTGACCACTGGCACTGCACTGATTTTTTTTTTTTCCCTTCTTTCTTTAATATCTATTCATGGAGACTCCGAGTAAATTTGCAAATTTCTTCTTTGAGAACAGTTTGCTTTCTAACTTAAATCTTTAGATATTGAGACCATCTGAAAATCAACAAGTTAACCCCTCAAAAACAAACATGAGTCCCCAAGAAAATCTGACAGCCCTGAAAAACAAACACATTTTAACTGCTGTCTCTCAGCAAATAATCAAGGATGACCTGATAAGATACAGCAAGCACAGCTAACAATACAGCAGTACTGGTCTATGAGAGCCATATTACTGGATGATCTGCTTACTGGAATCTGAATTTTGCTTTTTAAATTTATTGTCCTTGAAGTGGGGATGAGCTGCTCCCTTGACTACAGTTAAGAGAATCCTCATGAAATTTTAACAGACAAAGGACACAAAGCTATGTTGTTGCCTCTCTAACTGACACTTCTCAAAGCTGATATGAAGTCACTTGCAGACCTATTGCATGGAAGAAGATTTCAGAGCATTCTGTCAACTGAGAAATGTCAGCCAAATGATTGGGGAGAATTGAGATAATAGATTACCAATGAACAGGTAGAGA
Source organism: Chiloscyllium plagiosum (assembly GCF_037043375.1). NCBI lineage: Eukaryota > Metazoa > Chordata > Chondrichthyes > Orectolobiformes > Hemiscylliidae > Chiloscyllium > Chiloscyllium plagiosum. Next base: position 50,118,047 of record NW_028270154.1, on the reverse strand, counting down.
GTCGACGTTTCAACAAACATGTGGCAAAGTTTTTGATGATTAATTGTCCTCCGGTTAACAGGGATGGGCGAAAAATACTGGATTAGCCAATTACATTCTCAAACCATGAACAAATAAAAACAACCTGCCTAGGTTTGTGAATGGACAAACTGTACGAATACCAGATATAATCCTTAAAAAATCCTGGAAGCCAGCAACAGTTTTTGGTTGAGCTGAGGCTCTAAGATGTTAGATCGTTGAGAGTGAAACTGTAAGCAAACTGGGAAAGAGGCAATTCCATATTTGATCCTGTCCTGATATGGAAAAGCAGTATCTCTAAGCAGCAAGGCAGCATCAACAGCCTCAGCAACAAAAGGTGCAACCAGAAAGTGACAACACATTCACAGCATTAGGTACAATTCTGATATTTCTAGGAGCAATGTGCACAACGTTGTCTATGCACCACAGAAAGCAATGAACAGTAAAATTACAAGATAGCACAACATCCTACCACCTCAGCAATCTTGTGAATACTATTTTGAGAAAATAAGCTGTAAAAGACTCTGAAGGTGTTCAGTTTAATATGACAGTGAATTGTTAATCACCTTTAGCAAATACAAAGTAATGACTGGAGAGTTAAAGATGTATTGTCTTTTTTAAAGAAAGATGTTACATTATTATGATTCATAATAATTATTTTGAGAATGTTTATCCGCATTTTACTGCTGGCCTGTAGTCGTGTATCAAAACAGTGTATCAGACCACCAGCCACACTGAAAAGTGAAAGAGTTACAGATGAGATCCCACATTTTAAGATTAGAGTGGTGCTGTAAAAGCACAACAGATCAGGCAGCATCTGAGGAGCAGGAAAATCGACGTTTCGGACAGGAGCCATCTGTTTTCATGCTCCTTGGATGCTGCCTAACGCGCTGTGCTTTTCCAGCACCACTCTAATCTTGACTCTAATCTCCACCATCTGCAGTCCTCACTTTCATCCAACATTTTTAAGCCTGAAGTGCGCTTCCTTCTAACTTTTGGGAACCAGCAGGCATAACCATGATCTATTCAGTCAAATTGGGAGAAACCAGGAGAAATTGATAGGACATGTATGTCAAACCATTCAATTTTATGAACGCTTTTATTATATTAAAGTGAAACTGATATATAATGTAAATGAACTTATCCAGCTGTTACCTAAGAAGAAGCTGTTACAATGCTTTCATCACATCGCAGTCAGTCATAAAAGCTCTCCTGATTCTGAGTCAGAATATAATTGATTTGGTAGCACCACTGTAATTTCTTTCTGTTAAACTACAGTTAGGCTTCCACAGACTGAGGGAACAGATACAATAAGACCAACTAACAGAACAAGAAATGCCATAGAGAAAATATCAAATTGCTGAACTCCTGAAGAGGTGTGAAATACAATCTAATAATTCTGCAGACTCTTCCTTATAGATTGCTGCGTTCTGCTTAATATCAAAATGAGCAAACAATTATTTCACCCGTATTTATGATGACAAAGGAATGGAAACATCTCTCTCTCAATATGAGGATAATGAACAAGCAAACATAGATATGGGAATACCAGTGCAGTCTGCTCTAGGCTTATTGGCAGCACTTCCATCTTTTAGCACAGAGCTCAGACTGACACACCAGCGCAATACAGAGGGAATGCTGTTTTGTCAGAAGTGTCATTTTCCAGGTGAAAATTTAATTTGAGGTACCTATCAGATTGACAGAAAATATCCAAAGAAGATGGTTCAAAGAAAAGCAGGGGTGTGATTCCTGGCATACTGGTTCTGTGTCACTTAAACATCAGAAAGAAAATATTATATGGTCATTATCATATTGCTGTTTATGGGTGCTTTGTGTGTGAAATCGGTTGGCTGCATTGCTGACATTACAGTAGTGACTTGGCTTCAAAAATATTTGATTTGCTGTAAAGCACTAAGGGGCAAGTTAATATTATGAAAAGCATTCTAAAACTGCTAGTTTAATGTAAAGGAAAGAATGACATTAAACAATTGGCGAGTTCTTAAAATAACTGAAGGCTCACTCATGAAATAAAATCTGTCCCATCCACCCCCAAACACACACACTGTCTCTCACTGACAGTGACTGCCAATTTCCTTTTATGCAGCAGAAGTCTACAGTTCCCCTGACATCAAGCCAACAATTAAAAGCTAAAAGAATGCATAGTAATACTCTCGGAACTCCATGTTCACAGGTTGTGTTTACTTCACACAATGGTATATAGCTCAAAGTGCCAAAAATTCTAACCACCTCACCTACAACTATTTCTAAATACCATTCCTACCTTATGTGCCAACGAACTTATTTTTGTACATGGTCCTAATCTGCTTTATTGAGAGGGGGATGGCTCTTATAGAGCTTAAGTGAGATCTGAAGTGAATACTATACCAAGTTATCTATTATTTCAAAGGGACCAATTTCCTGCAGTATTTTTTTTCTTCCAGTTACAATAAACAAATCACTACAATAAGATTAGGGCCAATCAAGGACACAAGTGGGAAGTTGTGCATGGAGTCAGAGGGGATAGGGAAAGCACTAAATGAATATTTTTCATCAGTGTTCACAGTAGAAAAAGCCAATGTTGTCGAAGACAATACTGAGATACAGGCTACTAGACTAGATGGGATTGAGGTTCACAAGGAGGAGGGATTAACAATTCTGGAAAGTATGAAAATGGACAAGTCCCCTAGATCGGATGGAATTTATCCTAGGATTCTCTGGGAGGCCACAGAGGAAATTGCAGAGCCTTTGGCTTTGATCTTCATGTTGTCATTATCTACAGGAATAGTACCAGAGGTTAGATGGAGGTTAGCAAATGTCGTCCCCTTGTTCAAGGAGGGGAGTAGAGACAACCCTCACAATTATAGACCAGTGAGCCTAACCTCCGTTGTGGGTAAAGTGTTGGAAAGGATTATAAAAGATAGGATTTATAATCCTATAGAAATGAAAAAGTTGCTTAGGCATAGTCAAATGGTTTTATGAAGGGTAGGTCATGCCTCACAAATGTTAATGAACTCTTTGAGAAGGTGACCAAACAGGTGGATGAGGGTAAAGTGGTTGATGTGTTGTATATAGATTTCAGTAAGGCATTTAGAGTCAAAGAGATGTACAGCATGGAAACAGACCCTTCGGTCCAACCCGTTCATGCGACCAGATATCCCAACCCAATCTAGTCCCACCTGGCAGCACCCAACCCATATCCCTCCAAACTCTTCCTATTCATATAGCCATTCAAATGCCTCTTAAATGTTGCAATTGTACCAGCTTCCATCACTTCCTCTGGCAGCTCATTCTATACACGTATCACCCTCTGTGTGAAAAAGTTGCCCTTGGGTCTTTTTTTAAATCTTTTCCCTCTCACCATAAACCTATGCCCTCTAGTTCTGGACTCCCTGCCCCCAGAGAAGAGACTTTGTCTATTTATCTTATCCATTCCCCACATAATTTTTTAAACCTCTATAAGGTCACCCCTCAGCCTCTGACACTCCAGGGAAAACAGCCCCAGCCTATTCAGCCACTCCCTACAGCTCAAATCCTTCAACCCTGGCAACATCCTTGTAAATTTTTTCTGAACCTTTTTCAAGTTTCACAACATCTTCCGATAGGAAGGAGACCAGAATTGCATGCAATATTCCAATTGTGGCCTAACCAATATTCCTGTACAGCCACAACATGACCTCCCAACTCCTGTACTCAATACTCTGACCAATAAAAGAAAGCATACCAAACGCCTTCTTCACTATCGTATCTATCTACGACTCCACTATCAAGGAGCTACAAACCTGCACTCCGAGGTCTCTTTGTTCAGCAACACTCCCTAGCACCTTACCATTAAGTGTATGAGTCCTGCTAAGATTTGCTTTCCCAAAATGCAGCACCTCGCATTTATCTGAGTTAAACGCCATCTGCCACTTCTCGGTCCATTGGCCCATCTGGTCCAGATCCTGTTGTTACCTGAGGTAACCTTTTTCCCTGTCGACTGCACCTCCAATGTTGATGTCATCTGCAAACTTACTAACTGTACTTCTTATGCTCGCATCCAACTCATTTATGTAAATAACAAAATGGAGAGGACCTAGCACCGATCCTTGTGACACTCCACTGGTCACAGGCCTCCAGCCTGAAAAACGATCTTCCACCGCCAGTTCTGTATCCAAATGGCTAGTTCTTCCTGTATTCCTTGAGACTTAACCTGGCTAACCAGTCTCCCATGGGGGACCCTTGTCGAACGCCTTACTGAAGACCATATAGATCGCATCTACCGTTCTGCCCTCATCAATCCTCTTTGTTACTTCTTCGAAAAACTCAATCAAGTTTGTGAGACGTGATTTCCCATGCACAAAACCATATTGACTATCCCAATTCAGTCCTTGCCTTTCCAAATACGTGCACATCCTGTCCCTCAGGATTTCCTCCAACAACTTGTCCACCACTGACATCAGGCTCACTGGTCTGTAGTTCCCTGGCTTGTCCTTACCACCCTTCTTAAACAATGGCACCATGTTAGCCAACCTCCAGTCTTCCAGCAGCTCACTTGTGACTATCGATGATACAAATATCTTGGCAAGAGGCCTAGCAATCACTTCTCTAGCTTCCCACAGGGTTCTAGGGTACACCTGATCAGGACTTGTGGATTTATCCACCCTTATGCATTTCAAGACATCCAGCACCACCTTCTCTGTAATATGGGCATTTTGCAAGGTGTCACCATCTATTTCACTACTTTCTTTGTCTTCCATATCCTTTTCTACAGTGAATACTGATGCAAAATACTCATTTAGTATCTTTCCCATTTTCTGTGGCTCCACACAAAGGCCGCCTTGCTGATCTTTGAGGGGATTCTGGACTAGTGGTGTTGGAAGAGCGCAGCAGTTCAGGCAGCATCCAAGGAGCTTCGAAATCGACGTTTCGGGCAAAAGCCCTTCTTCAGGAATAAAGGCAGTGAGCCTGAAGCGTGGAGACTTAAGCTAGAGGAGGTTGGGAGTAGGGAGAAAGTAGCATAGAGTACAATGGGTGAGTGGGGGAGGGGATGAAGGTGATAGTTCAGGGAGGAGAGGGTGGAGTGGATAGGTGGAAAAGGAGATAGGCAGGTAGGACAAGTCCGGACAAGTCATGGGGACAGTGCAGAGCTGGAAGTTTGGAACTAGGGTGAGGTGGGGGAAGGGGAAATGAGGAAACTGTTGAAGTCCACATTGATGCCCTGGGGTTGAAGGGTTCTGAGGCGGAAGATGAGGCGTTCTTCCACCAGGCGTCTGGTGGTGAGGGAGCGGCGGTGAAGGAGGCCCAGGACCTCCATGTCCTCGGCAGAGTGGGAGGGGGAGTTGAAATGTTGGGCCACAGGGCGGTGTGGTTGATTGGTGCGGGTGTCCCGGAGATGTTCCCTAAAGCGCTCTGCTAGGAGGCGCCCAGTCTCCCCAATGTAGAAGAGACCACATCGGGAGCAACAGATACAATAAATGATATTAGTGGATGTGCAAGTAAAACTTTGATGGATGTGGAAGACTCCTTTAGGGCCTTGGATGGAGGTGAGGGAGGAGGTGTGGGCGCAGGTTTTACATTTCCTGCGGTGGCAGGGGAAAGTGCCAGGGTGGGTTGTAGGGGGGGCGTGGACCTGTCCAGGTAGTCATGGAGGGAACAGTCTTTGCCAAAGCTATCTCATGTCCCCTTTTTGACCCTCCTGATTTCCCTCTTAAGTGTACTCCTACTGCCTTTATACTCATCTAAGGATCCACTCGATCTATCCTGTCTATACCTTACATATGCTTCCTTTTTCTTAACCAAACCCTCAATTTCTTTAGTCATCCAGCATTCCCTATACCTACCAGTCTTTCCTTTCACCCTAACAGGAATATACTTTCTCTAGATTCTCGTTATCTCATTTCTGAAGGCTTCCCATTTTCCAGCCGTCCCTTTACCTGCGAACATCTGCCCCCATCAGCTTTTTGATAAGGTTCCCCACGATAGGCTATTGCAGAAAACATGGAGGCAAGGGATTGAAGGTGAATTGTTGGTTTGGAATCAGAAATTGGCTAGCTGAAAGAAGACAAAGGGTGGTGGTTGATGGGAAATATTCATCCTGGATTTCAAGTACAAGTGGTGTACCGCAAGGATCTGTTTTTGGGCCACTGCTGTTTGTCATTTTCATAAATTATATGGATAAGGTCATAGAAGGATGGGTTAGTAAATTTACAGGTGACACTAAGGTCAGTAGAATTATGGATAGTGACAAAGGATGTTGTAGGTTGCAGAGGGACATAGATAAGCTGCAGAGTTGGGCTGAGAAGTGGCAAATGGAGTTTAATGTGAAAACGTGAGAGGTGATTCTCTTTGGTCATAGTAACAGGAATGCAGAGTACTGGGCAAGTGATAAGATTCTTGGTAGAGAGATCTGTGTCCATGTACATAGATCCCTAAAAGTTGCCACCCAGGTTGATAAGGTTGTTAAGAAGGAATATGGTGTGTTAGCTTTTATTGGGAGAGGGGTTGAGTTTCAGAGCCATGAGGTTATGCTGCAGCTGTACAAAACTCTGGTGTGGCCGCACTTGGAGTACTATGTACAGTTCTGGTCACTGCATTATAGGAATGATGTGGAAGCTTTGGACAGTGTTCAGAGGAGACTTACTAGGATGTTGCCTGGTATGGAGGGAAGGTCTTACAAGGAAAAACTGAGGGATTTAAGGCTGTTTTTGTTTTAGAGAGAAGGTTGAGAGGTGACTTAATTGGGATAAATAAGATAATCAGAGGGTTAGATAGAATGGACAGTGAGAGCCTTTTTCCTCAGATGATGACTAGCATGAGTGGACATAGTTTTAAATTGAGGGGAGATAGACGTAGGACAGATACCAGATATGGTTTCTTTACTCCAAGTAACAGGAGCGTGGAACGCATGGCCTCCAGCAGTAGTAGACTCACCAACTTTAAGGGCATTTAAATGGTCTTTGGATAGACGTATGGATGAAAATGGAATAGTGTCGGTTAGATGGTCTTCGGATTGTTTGCACAGGTCGGCGCAACATTGAGGGCCGAAGGGCCTGTACTGCACTGTAATGTTCTATGTTCTACAAATAGTTCTCAGCCAATGCCTAAATGTTTCTCCTTTTTGAAGGTTGTCTGGTGTAACAAAGTGAATGTCACTATCACTTTCCAGAGAGACAGCAACATTTTATTTAGTTAGGTATTTATGTAATTTTCTCCTTTTGACTTTAATTGCCCCATCATCATTTGTATGCCCAGCCACTTCACTCATCTCTCCTCCACCCTAATCCTATCCATCATACCCCTTTTATAATAAAATCCATTTTTAAAATACGTGGTCTGTCATTTCTGCTATAGTTCATTTTGATCTTTAAACTTTAACTATTGTTCTAACCCACCCACCAGGTATTTTTGTGCTCCTATTCACCACCTCATTTTTGACTGCATCATCTCCTCCTCCTCATCTATTCCATTATTGTAAATACAGTACACTATTTGGTAGCATCGAACTCCCCACTGTTTCAGTAAAACAACTTCCACCACAGCTCTGTCTTTTCTTTTCCAAAAGGATTATTATCTTTACCCTTTTGTGTTTTACAAATTTCTTAATTCAACAACTTTTTGACATCTTTTATTCACTGATCATTTGATGGCTTGCTGATGGAAGCTAGTACATTGTGTCAATTAAACATCCCTCTGCAATACTTTTGTTATTTCTTTAATATAATGTTCTAGAGGGACATGGACTAGCATATAAACATGTATAATTCTTCAGATGTAACACATTTGAAGTTGGAAATATATCATATTCCCCTATCCACTATTACACCCCTCCTCTTCTGTATGAGAAGCTGCTTTCCCCCTAATTCCTTCTGTTTTTCCAGCTTGCTCAGTCCCTCAGTATTGTCTTCTTTCTTTCTCTGTGAAATTTATTTCCTGAATATTTATCTTAATAGGCTACTTTAGGTTGAAATGAAATTCATTATCTATTCTTGTTTTATCACCATTTCATTATGATACCATTCCCTTCCACATTGTGACATTGTACAGCAACATGTGATTAAAAAATAACTTGCACGGTTATGCAACCTAATGCTCTTATTTTTACACTTGTGCACTCTGACTTAACATGACCAATAACATTTGATATTTACGCAAGCAAATGTAATACAGTTTATTTCTGTTTCCTAGTGCACGTATTACAAATAGTAACCACAAGGAACCTGGAACTACCTTGAACTTCCAACAATCTAAGAGTTAACACCTCATATGTAGTTTGTGAATTGCCTCTCATTTCCCGAAGGAAGTGGCTCCTTATTTCTTGGTGCGATGTAGAATTGTGTGTGTGTGTTGGTGACTAATGTAGAACGTGCTGCAGTAGAGGAGATGATAGTTAAGACTCAACACCAGACAGAAACAAAAGTACAATCAAGATTCAACCAACGAAAACAAACTGTTACTGCTTCAATTCAGTTAGCAAATAATTTCCAATTTCTTCCACCTCGCTGCATACATCAGTGAATTGCTACAATTTATGCTATAAGAGGAAGGCATAGACATGTTATTCATCACCTCCACAGATAGAATTGTTAACATATTGCAGAGAAGCCACATGATAATGCAAGTTAAAACTCAATCAAATATGTGATCAAGTCTGCTTCCTAGCTTTATACAGAGATGTTCTAAGTCTGTCAATGTGTGATGACAGGGTACATAGCCAACAATAGGAAGCACAAGAGAACCAGCCTTGAAGTGTACTTGTGCACACCTTCACAAATGCATCATGATGACAAAAATTAAGGTCAGATTTGTCTACCATTTCCTTTGACACATTTGTCATATGATTAATGGAGTGAAAAATAGAAAAATCAAACATTTATCCTCTATCAAAATAATAAAAGGATAATTGTAATAATTTTCAAATCAACAGTATTGATGGTGAATGCACAAATAATCTCAATTATCACATCTAATAAATGTTTACTATACTCTTCAAATTGGGAAAACCTAAGTTTTACATTTCAGTAAGCCAGGTCAGGAGTGCATAATGTATCATCTTCAAACCTGAATGAGCGCAAGGCATTCACATATCATGCTTAAGATAGAAAATAAGCAAAAAAAACCTCTTTCTGTAATCAGGTCTGTAAGCCTTTTTTAAAATAATACTTTCTTTTGCAATTAGGATTCATTGATTACAATGCCAATAACATAACTAAAATTTACTGCTGTCTGTGTATTCTTTAAAATTCAGTGAAGTAACCAAGTCTTATTTGGAATCATAAAAAAGATTAAAATTGCCACAACTAGCAATTCAACTTGTCCATGCAAGCATTATTGCGAGATAATTTACATCATTGTAACAGGTTTGTATTAATTAACAGAGCTTAGAATTCATTGTTTGGAATAAACCAGATTGATTTGTGTTAACGACTGTCAGCCGTCAAGTCACTGGTTTACATCACGAGAAGAATGAAATGTGAATGTAACTATCTGATATGGACTTATGAATCACAATTGATATTGCCTTTCTCAAATGGTCTATTGGGATATATTTACAGATTAGTGCAAAAAGAAATACTGTGGGTGTTAGAAATCAGAAATAAAAGCAAAATATTGGAAATAGCAGTTCCAGCAGCATGTGTGGAGAAAGTGTTAACAGAATAGTTTAAATGTTATGGGTGGGTTCCCTGCACTCCACTATATATGTTGCGTGTCAGTCAGTTTCCAGTTGGCTGGTTCACTTTGCTGTAATTTTTTGTTTGGTTGATGGGCATATAATCAAGAGACAGAACTTGTATCTATTCCCAGGGTGAAACACTGTCTTATAGATGCTGGCTAATCAAAGGTCAGCAATGCTGCTCTACTGAAGCACCACCAGGGGCTGTGGCTGCTACTGGTACTGTAGAGGGTACAAGCGGATGAGTGACCATGGATGTCTGGGAGCCTAGATAAATCCAGCAGCTCATGAGGCAGGCCAGGCAAGTCCTAATAAGCAATTGGTGGACAAAGGAAGGGTAAAATCTATGAGGAGGGGGGAAGAGGGCTCAATGGACACCAGCATTCTAAACAGGAAACTCCCATCCCCCTCCCCCATGACTAGCAGTCCACAGGATCAGACCTGCTCAGTTACGTATTGGATACAGACGTCTGCTTCTGCTGTCTGTTAAATCTGAGTGGCTGCAAGTTGCAGTTCTTTTGTTGGTTGATTCCCTTAAGTGGGGAACTTATTGAGCCACAGACAGACAGGCCATTTGACATTTCACCCATCCCTTGTAAAATTATGGTGGCATGGATATGCACAAGGAGAATAGCAACAATGGCCTGCCTTTCCATCCCAGCAACATTTCAGCCCATTACCTCTGATACTAATTAATTGTCACCTTGTAAAGTTGGTTAAATTTGGGTTCCTCAGTATTTCACTCGTACAAAATCTCAGACGTTCTTTATTTCAGTTTTAATTTAGCCGTTAAAACGAACAATAGCCAACAAAAAAATGGGCTTGGACGCTTCAGATCGGATTGGCTTTTCAATGAACTACACTCAAAGCCATTAATATAACTAGTTCAAATGTGGTGAAGTGATTCTACAATAAATGCTGAGTTGATTTGCTCAATTAACTGAATAATGGTGTTTGAACCTCTCAACCTGACTTGCTGCTGAATTTTGTTTCCTTTCATGTAAGCTATTGGGTTTTTTTTTGGTATATCAGGGAACTCCTGGCTGTTAAGAGTATATTGTAGTATTGACACATTGTAAGCCTATAGATGTTACAGTATGTTTATCTAGATATTATTTCAATTAACCTGTGCAGATGTATTCTGACACACCTCTGGAGCAGGTGCACTTGAACCAGAGCTTTCACTGTCACTGCACTACAGGGTCCTCTAGAATCTTTCCTCATACTAAAGTCATGAAGCAAAAAACTGCCATGGATGTACCATTTCAATAAACACTTCAGCAGCAAGGTAATTGGAATTTTACCAATTTTGCTGCTTTTTGAGTCAGGTTATCAATGTAACAAAGCAATCAATTGCATCATGAATGCATTTGTAAAGATCCTTATTCTGAGAGAACTATAGTGTTTCAGGTACAATGTTGCTTATAAATCCACTTGAAATCTGCAAAAAGGCTAAGAATTGGGTTGGAAATGAGATATGCTAGGTCCTAATCTTCTCCAAAAAGGGGTCCTGTTTGTAATGAAGTTTCTGACTTTCACAAATAAAGCAGAAAATATGCATAGGTAGAAACAACAAATTTTAGGTCAGGAGTTTTATGCTGAATTGTTGAATGAGACCAAGACTAATGATAGGCAGCATCCAAGGAGCAGGAGAATCGACGTTTCGGGTATGAGCCCTTCTTCAGGAATCGTCTTCATCTTCCTGAAGAAAGATGTTCTTCATCTTCCTGAAGAAGGGCTCATGCCCGAAACGTCGATTCTCCTGCTCCTTGGATGCTGCCTGACCTGCTGCGCTTTTCCAGCAACACATTTTCAGCTCTGATCTCCAGCATCTGCAGCCCTCACTTTCTCCAGGAATAATGATATCACAGATAGCTGAAGAAAGCCCTCAAGGAAAGTCTAGGCTTGGATACTGGTCTGATCTGCTTTCGACATGAAATATTATAAAATAATTTTTCTACACTTTGAGAAAATGTGTCAGAATTCTTAAAAGAGAACATCTCAACATAACTGAAAGCCCCAAATTGCAAGTTTTACTTTACTACATGCTTTTCAAAAGATTGCTGCCTTTTCAGGGAATACTCGGCAGTCCATCTCTGCTTCCGATGGGTTTGCTTTTCCCCACTTATCCAAATAGTGACCTCAGTGTTGTAAGAGTTCCCTTCAGTTAAGAGCCAAATACATTGCTGGTGATCTGGAGTCACATGTATGCTAGACTAGGTAAGGACAGCAGATTTTCTTCTCCGAAGGAACATGAGCGAATCAAATAGTTTTTATGACAACTGATTGTTTTTGTGATCACCATTAATAGAAATTTATATTGCAATTAATTGAAATTGAAATTAAATCTGACTGGCTAGCATGTTTGGAATTGAAGCCTCACTATTAGCCTAGGCCTTTCCATTTTGAGTCCATTGATATTGACACACAGCACTATCTCCTACAAATTTTGTATGAAAACATTTAGAAAAGCTAAAAATCGGCATTGATTATGAAGATAACAGTTTATAACCTTCCAGGTTGCGGCACAGTCTAATTCCAATGGGAATGTCACCATACAAATTTAAACTCTGGGAAGGAACAGTTATAATGTTGCTCTAAAATTTGAATCTTAAACAAGGGCTTTGTCCCGGATCAAGATTGGTAGTCAGGAAGCTCTTCACATCAGTAATAGTTGTTGTAATTATAATGGATTTCAAGGAAATAGTCTTTATTCGCCAATTTACTATTGAGCCAGATAGATGTGAAGTGCTTCACCTCCAGCAGAGAAAACAGTTCCCAAACAGAGTTTACTATTCTATGATTACCACGACATTGTGTCTCATTTACAGTGGACCTGCAACCCTATTTGTGCTTTTGGTAGAGACGAGTTATTGTTTGTCAGAAAGTTTACAACTTTACTCTCAACAAAAAAAAACCCTGCCAGCTGACTTTTTATATGCACATCTGGATTTTTTAATTCCCTCAATAGACTGGAGTGTTAATGGCAGGGCTACCATTTATTCCCTATCCCTAGTTTCCCATGAAATTGTGGTGAACTGCCGCCTTGAAATGCTGCTGCATTCTGTGTGCTGTGGGTCTGCTCCCAGGAGGACCAGTTCCAAAAACGTACAACCCAGATGGCCTCCTTCTTCAAGGACCGCAATTTCCCCCCCGACGTGGTCGACGATGCCCTCCACCGCATCTCTTCCACTTCCCGCTCCTCCGCCCTTGAGCCCCGCCCCTCCAACCGCCACCAGGACAGAACCCCACTGGTCCTCACCTACCACCCCACCAATCTCCATGTACAGCGCATCATCCGCCGTCATTTCCGCCACCTCCAAACGGACCCCACCACCAAGGATATATTTCCCTCCCCTCCCCTATCAGCATTCCCTAAAGACCACTCCCTCCGTGACTCCCTCGTCAGATCTACACCCCCCACCAACCCAACCTCCACTCCTGGCACCTTCCCCTGCAACCGCAGGAGGTGCAAGACTTGCGCCCACACCTCCCCCCTCACCTCCCTCCAAGGCCCCAAAGGAAACTTCCATATCTGCCACAGATTCACCCGCACCTCCACACACATCATCTATTGCATCCTCTGCACCCGATGTGGCCTCCTCTATATTGGGGAGACAGGCCGGCTCCTTGCGGAGCGTTTCAGAGAACACCTCTGGGACACCCGGACCAACCAACCCAACCACCCTGTGGCTCAACACTTCAACTCCCCCTCCCACTCCACCAAGGATATGCAGGTCTTTGGACTCCTCCATCGCCAGACCACAACAACACAACGGTTGGAGGAAGAGCGCCTCATCTTCTGCCTAGGAACCCTCCAACCACAAGGGATGGACTCGGATTTCACCAGTTTCCTCATTTCCCCTCCCCCCACCTTGTCTCAGTCAAATCCATCGAATTCAGCACCGCCTTCCTGACCTGCAATCTTCTTCCTGATCTCTCCGCCCCCCCACCCCAGTCTGACCTATCACCCTCACCTTGACCTCTTTCCACCTATCATATTTCTGATGCCCCTCCCCCAAGTCCCTCCTCCCTACCTTTTATCTTAGCCTGCTGGACAAACTTTCCTCATTCCTGAAGAAGGGCTTATGCCCGAAACGTCGATTCTCCTGTTCCCTGGATGCTGCCTGACCTGCTGCGCTTTTCCAGCAACACATTTTCAGCATAAATCCACAATGCCCTGAGCAAGGGAATTCAGGATTTTCACCAAATAACAGTGAAGGAAAAATGATATATTTCTACACTTAAATGGTGAGTGGCTCAGAGGGGAACACTCAGGTGGTGGTGTCCCTTTGTGTCTGCTGCCTTTGCCTTTCTAGATGGAAGTGTTTGTGGGTTTGGAAGGTGCTGCCTAAAGATCTTTGAATTTCTGCACTGTATCTCGTAGACTGAACACTCTGCTGCTACTGAGCAGCAATGGTGGAGAGAGTGGATGATTTTGGATGTGATGCCATCTAAGTGGCTACTTTGTTCTGAGTGGTGTCAAGCTTCTTGAATGTTGTTAGAGCTATACTTATCCAAGGAAGTGGGGAATATTCTGTCACACTCCTGTCTTGGAACCTTGACTACCTCAGACACTTTGGGGTAGATACCTGTTACTTAGCCAGGAAACTTGTAAAGCCTTGCCTAACTACTGCATTCCTCCAGAATGGGCTACCACAAAGTGTTCAGACTACCCCCTGTGATTGGCTGAATATCCCTATGTATGTGAATTTTTTTTATTATTCACCTGTGGGACATGGACATCACTGGCTTGCCAGCATTTATTGTCCATCCATAGTTGCCTTTGAACCAAATAGCTTGCCAGGCTATTTCGCCCCAAATACCCATCTATCCCTTGACTCGACATAACTGTCTTCTCCAAACCTCACCTAAATAGACCTGACTCCACCCTTCCTGACTACATTCGATCTGACCCAATCATGCTCCAAACTCCAAACTATTTCCCTGATGTGACCTTACTAACTCTCACCTGAGTATAGTACTAAACAACCAATTAAACCCTCACCTGAACAAAATAAATCCTGACCAAATTACTTCCCTGACTAACTGATTACCCATTTGACTACCACTGACCTGAATTACCCACCTCACCTACCTTACATGCCCAGCCATCTACCATCTGTTGCATATCACCCACTTCACCGACCTACACATCCCCTAACACATCCATTCATGAATCTACACTCATTCATTAAAAGCCTGAATCTGTTTAAAAAACTTACCTGAACATGGTAGTTGGTGCCAGAAAAAGGAGGTATGTTCTTTCTGCTGGCTTGGTTATATTAGGTTCAAGATGCTACAATGCCCATTTCTCCTTCAGCCAGGATCAGAAAAACCCCAGAGAAATTGACCATGGCGTGGAGTCAGGAATAACTTCAGCAGCAGTGTGTCTGGCACTTTTTACTGACTGGAAGATCTAGGCAAACAATTTGACTGCAAGTATTGTGTAGATCACAGCCATTCCCATTATCTTACTATCGCTACTGCTTACGGACATCACAAACATGTGTGACATCAGAAGTTAGTTCAAATGTGAGTACCTGCAGATGGAATAAACATTCTCAAGCTTATTGTCAGTATTCTCAATTATGTTGGTCAATTGCTAATTTAACATTTTTGTGTGGGGCCACAAGAAATATTTTGTTCCACATGCCTTTATCCCTGTGACTCAAATTTATTCCATGTCAGTAAATGAAAACAAAGCACAAGTACTGACAATTCTGATTGTAGCGAGATTAAACAAGTTCTCTCTGAATAAGGTATCTTTATGTGCCTCTCTACTTCGACAAAAATAAATTCCAATTTTTGGTTTATAAATATTTACAGTTATGTATTGTGTGACTAAAAATCCTATGATGTACTTATATTAATGTTCTATATTACTTCAGATGTCTTTTGTATTGTGTACTTGGGTTGAACATTTTTTACGTTATTTATGAATCGCAAATGTTACACAGTATTGTAGTTCCCTGTGAATTTTTTATTCATTTTTTATTCCCTGGGATGTGGGTGTGCTGGCTAGACTAGCATTTATTTCTTATCCAAATTACCTTGGAGAAGGATAATAATGGAAAATCCAAAAATATGGTTGGCATTTTCTTAGTGATAGAATTTGTATTTATGTATACAGATATGTGTAATATGACCACAGTGAATCAGATAGAAAGCAGTGCTGATTTTAATTGAAGAAAGCAGTACAGTATTGGGACCAGCATCTATGGATGTTGTGTTTTGGGGGAGAAAATGGACTTTAATCA
This sequence comes from Chiloscyllium plagiosum, assembly GCF_037043375.1. Lineage (NCBI taxonomy): Eukaryota > Metazoa > Chordata > Chondrichthyes > Orectolobiformes > Hemiscylliidae > Chiloscyllium > Chiloscyllium plagiosum. The sequence continues at coordinate 50,102,120 of NW_028270154.1, read as the reverse complement.
CTTGTGACGGAAACAGTTGCTAGTCCAGCTTGCTAGACCTGTGATTGATGATAAACAGCTGGTGCTAATCGAAATAATAAGTGTGCTTATCAAGCAAAATATCTTCAACGCAGGTTACTAATTAGCAGCTGTGACCTTATATATCAAGGGCTGTGATTAAATTAATGAGGAAAATTGAATCTACTGCTGCAAATGAAGAAGATATTGTCAAGGCCCCACTCAATTCCAGGTTCTTTCAAAGACATAATTAGTTCAGAATGGCCATTTAGAAGTTGGAATGCTAATTAATATGTAAATTAGTGTCTTTAAATATTTACGTTTTATGCCAATTTCTTCCATCCAGGTTATAGAAGAATGAGCACATCTGTTCTAATAATGCTGGCTTAGCTTGTCAAATAATGCCTTATCCTTGCATGTTTGCACGTTGGAGAACATTAAATTGAAAAAGGCTGTAACTTTGCAAAAATGAAGGGGTTGTTTGTAAATTTTATTTTTAAAATAAATTTTAGACTACTTGACTAAAGAGGAGTTTACAACTTTGGGTTTTGGTGCATCTAGACAATAATGAAATGAAAACTTGTTTATCTACACATAAATCTGCATTTGCACATCTGTGCATTCAGGAGGGAGTAAAATGATTGCACTTGTTCTATTTATACTGCAATATAATTCCATATTATCATACTTTATAAACATTTTCAGAATTTATGAAGATGTGTACCTGCCTGCATTGAAGTTGTGGACCAGTTTTTTGGGGGGAGTATGTATGATTTTATTTACCAGTCAATTCATTCCAGCTTGAATGATATAAATAATACAGAGGTTTTATAAAGGAATATTGATATCTTATGTTGGATTGGAAGTACACACGCTTCCAGCTAAATGCATGGCATCTATTACATTGATCAGGGAAATCAAATAGGTGGCTCGGGCTCTCACCTGAGCAGACAAATGCAAATAAAGGAGTTAACATTTAGTTGAGGTCTACACTGAAAGATTGATTTGCCCTGAGGCAGCCAGAGGCACTGACTAAATCATAACCATAGAAGTTCCTGCTTCCAAAAGTATATACTTTTGAAATTTTCTTGTCTTAATGTAGTGCCTAGTACAGCAGAATTGATGCTCCTATCCTGATATCTAAAGAAAGCAGCTGCCATTTCAAATGTGGTATTCATTCTCTTCTCACCTCTCCCCAGAGGAAATACCATCACACCTTGTTATTAGGATAGCACACCATGGTAAAAAATTATGTATCTGTACAGTTGTACAGTTTGTTGCAATTGCTGTGGTGCCCCAGGGAAGTCCTCACATTTGCAGCCAAGGCTTCTGTTCTTCTCCCACATTCTATTGAGATTTTGGGCTAACTGATTATCGAGTTTAGTTTGAGTTTCAAATTATTGGTATGATTGTTGAAGATGTAAAATCACCTGATTTGAGATTAATCCAACTGATCTTGCAAGAGTAGTCGGACTTTCTCCAAAGAATCTTTGGATGTTCAAAGTAATCTCAACCAAAAGGTCATATTTCAAGGGGATAAAATTTTGTGGAGAGTCCACTGGTCTCTGGTTTATCTCTGGGACATTTTCAAGACATATTACAATTAATTAATGACAATGAATTTACTGTTAACCATTCTCCCTTTTTGTAATAATTCCAATTACTTTTGAGCTTCCTTCCAAATGAATTCAATTAACTTTTGTTTGCATTCAGTTGATCTTTTGTATTTTATAGCTTACCATCTGTGTCTTGTTTTTTCATCCAATTATGGGCTAGATTTGTCTTTCAATCATTGAGCAATGGGAGTTGAAAAGTCAAATTTTAGCCTAAGAAAATTTCTGTCATTATTTATATTTTATTTCTCAAACCCTCATGTAATTTTAATGACCGTTCTATTCTTTCTTCTATTACCTTATTTGCTACTTTATTTACCGACGCAGCTCTCTGTCAATATGCTGTTTATGGGTGGGGACCTTGCTTCATGTCACTGTGTGTTTTCTGCCTAACATTTATATCAATAGAAAGACTTGTATTTATATAGCATTTTTCACAGCCTCGGGCAACACTTTCCCACCAATGAAGTGTAGTCATTAGCACAATAAGAAATGTAGCAGGCTCTTGGCACAGAGTAAGCACCCCACAAAGAGCAAGACCAATTATCAGATAATCTGTGTTAGTAATGTTGAGACACAAATGTTGGGCCAAAATAATTGGGAGGAATCTCCTGTTTCAGGCTAATGGAGCTTTAGTGTCCATCTGACATAGCAGACATGATATTGGTTTAACCTTACGTGAAGGACAGTTTTACTGAGGCCTGAATGACATGATTTTGGTGAGAGATATGATCAAATCATGTGAGAAGTCCAGCAAGGCCTATCTCAATGTCAGGAGCAACTCACTTCTTTTAACTATGTTTTGGGTATCAATGCAAAATACCTGCCAGGCAGTGGCAAGTCACCTATTAAAGGAGATTACTGCTTTTTTAAACTGTCTTTTAACTGCAGAGCTTGCTTCGCTACTATGTAGCTTGCTATCCTACTAATCACCATGAGAATTGTTGACAGGGATGTCAGAGTGAGTACCTGACAAATTGAGTTTACTACCGGCTGTGAAGAGCCTCCATTATGTTCACCAGGCAACATGATTCGTGGACACCAGACCCATACACTCACCATTGTGGATATTGGAATTCACTAATTTCAAACCACTAAGCATCCTGATGGCAGCTCTCTGAACCACTTGCAGGACCTTTAGAAGCAGGAGAACAGGGCATGCCAGCAACAAGCATTGAAAGGCTGCTGGAAAGAGACATTGTGTACAGGCACGGGAACCTGGCTCATATGCTGGACCAGGCTGCATCTCTGTGCTGCTTGCTCACTCTCTTAGTGGTCACATTTGAGTAGGTAAGTTAGCTCACTGAGTCTTTGGAATAGGTCATGGTTAGTCTTGTGGCTCCACAGCAAGTAGTCTAAGAGCAAAGTTAAAGTGGCTGGGAGATACATAGCCATCAGTTAGAGATCTCGGCACTTCTCCAGGGTTGTCTAGATAGGTTACTCAAGAAGTGGGTCGCAGTTATTCCCTTGGGTCTATCTAGAGCAACTAGAACAGGATGTTGGGGAAAATAGGGGCTGCTGCTAGGAAAGAGACTTGGGGAATAAGGTGGGTGGTTGCAGTCTCTCATAGATGGGTAGCAAGAGACCTGAGCTGGTGCAAAGCCTACAGGGTTCACAGAAAGGGATGTCAAGAAGGAGATCTGATTGTATAGGACCCCACTGAGATGGAGAGACAGAGGATGGAAACCATTACCCAAAGAGTACCTGCTGTCATCTTCCATGATGCTAGAAATAAAAATATGCAAATTGAAAGAAAGTGGCTATTACCAAACCTGGAATGTTTGGTATAAATATCTTGACATATGGGGAGATCAACCAATACGAGGCCATTTAGAAGGCAAGACCATCACACACAGAGTCTTGAATTGTACAGGCCTGCAGACTCTCTGATTCCAGGCTGATGCTAATGCACTGGTTCTGTGTGTGCTGTACACTTCCCTGCCCCAGACATTGGCAACTACTCCCTCGGTAAAAGACATTTTCCACACCGGGAAAGAATCAGTGTCCCAGATCCACAACTGTGTTGAAGACAGCCTGTTCAGCAGTTGTCTCATTCAATATTTTTGTCTTCAAATTTTTCAAGGACTCATTTGATTGGCATGACTAATGTTTGTAAAAGTTGACACCTCCATTTATGGAAGATATTGTAATACACAGCCACGTCAAAATTCTTAGTGAACACAGAAGGTCTGTCAGTGAATGCAGATTGTCAGTCTCTGTGATTCTTTTCACTGGTCCACCGAGTACAGCATTGGTGAGTGGAACTTGGGGAGAGCTGCGTCCTCAGATGTGCACTCTCCATAACTGTTCTTTCAACCCACTGCCTGCTCTTTTTTGCTCATGAAGTGAGAGTTGCCAGGTGATAACCCAACTACCTTTTATAATAGGATTGACCAAACTGCGTTTTGTGCAGGTACAAAAATATCTGAAACTAATCCTTCTGAGAATTGGTTGTCTACAATGTCTATTGCTTGATGTTGCTGTATGCTTGACAACACTGGTTGAGGAAAAAGAGTTGATGCGAGCAGGGTAAACACATTGTAAGTTAGAATTATATAAAAAAATTATTTCATCTGAAATCAACAACACTGAACTTTTTATGTCATATAGGCAGATTGTATTTAATTTTGTCACCAGGTAATTAGGAGTTCCCAATCTCCCATCTCTGATCAGCAAGGATGCTGAGACACCACTGATTTTCAGCACTTTCTCATGCGCAACTTCCAGCAGTGAAATCTATCATTCCCTTCATCTCTCTGTGCTCTATGTTCTTTCCAAAACAGATGATTAAACAGATCTGTGATTGACTGACTGTCACAGCATTTTTACCCAATGGATTTAGTACATTTGGTGAGGCTGACCTTCAGAGGGAGGTAACAAGTTGAATAAGGATCAAACTTTGGTAGATGAGGATGTGAGGGGGCATGTAGAGAGAGAAGATATTGTTCACCTTATAAGTAGCATGTGAGGAGGCATTAAAGGCAACATGAAGAAGCGAATGACATGCTCAACAGCATTAAGTCAAATGTATAACTATAACTTCCCTGACCTGGTTAGATCATTAATGTACTTAGCACTAAACCAGAAATGTGGAATAGTGTTCTTGCTGCTGATCACCTTGGTCACGTACAGCTAGCCAACCAAGCATATTCCTGAACAGCCTAACTCCATCTTTAGATTTTTACCTCCTTGCTCTGAATTTTCTGCTCCAAGGCAATGATTTCTCTGCATCTGCCTTACTGAAACCTTTGATTACATTTATAACATTACTCCAAATACTACTCCTAAATGCAAGGGACACCTACTGATTTGTCTATGCAGCTTAACTATTCAAAAACAGATGTTATTTTGGTGAATTTGAGTGGAATATCCTGAAGGGCATTGAAGTACCCAAAACTGAACATGACACCAAACAGGGGGATCTGAATCTGGCTCTGTAAAACTGAAGCATCACTTCCATTATTTCAAAATTTAACTTCCATTGATAATGGCCAACATTGAATTTGACTTTTTGACTACTTTTTTTTGTGTCTGTGCGCTAAGGTTTTGGTTTATGTACATAGATACCTAAATCCCTCCTTTATAACACTTGTTTTCACTCTTCTAAAAAAACACCCAACTTTTCATTGATCATAAGTGATGTCCTGATGATTTAGCCTGTTGTTGAAGTCCTACCGGTTACCCTTACCCTTTTTTCTATCACCCAATTACTGATAGATTGAAGGTAACTATTTACATTTATGAACTCTCGTTTTTTTCCAATAATCTCTAATGCTGTGCCTTGTCAAATGCTTTCTGAAAGCCCATTTAGACAACATACAAAGATGTTCCTCTATCATTGTACAATTAGCTTGCTCCAACAAATCATTGTATATATTTTCAGGCAACTTTGCTTTTCAATTTGCCCAGGTAATTTCAAACTTGTGGATGAATGAAAAGTTTGATGGGGCAAGTAAGCTGCACCTCACATTTTTGTACAATTTGCATGAATCAGTATTTTTTTGTTGTTTATATACACATGCTTCTTAAAATACCACGTACAATAATTTTTGATATAAATTCAAATAAATTGTAATTGAGAATCTCAAGGATTTCAATATAAATCCTTTGTTCTCTCCAAAAGATTAGATACAGGAAATACTTCGTTCCAGCTTGAATCTAATTTGTAACCAATGGATGCTTTAGAACCACAATTGTACATCTATTTGTCAAATCTGCATTCACTAATTATGCCTAAATACTTAACATTGTAGTCGGGAGCTTCGGGCTCCGAATTCTGTGGGGAAATTTTCCCAAAATGAAGCAAAAATTAATGGGCACATGAATATTCTACTGGTGTCTTAATGCTGCAGCTTAATGATAATTTGGAAATTTTGTATTTTTTTCCCAATTTCATGATATTGATTAACTGCCAGAGGGTTTTCATGCTATTTATTCAGGCAGCAAAATATTTTCAGTTCTTTTGTAAAAAGGTTTCCACTTTGGTATTAGGAATTTCTTGTGCATGCTTTAAGGATTTGAATGCCCTGAAATGAAGTGCATTATGAATTTAGGATTTCATTTCAAAGTGATTCCCTTGTGAAATCTTCATAACCTTACACCATTTCTCCACTTTCCACAAGAGGACCATTTTGATCCCATTCAGCTGTCAATGAGGAATATAATTTATCATATTAACTAAACCAACACATTAATGATAGTGCTTCAAATGTCTTTTTTTGTGTATAAAGGATAAACATGTTTAGTGTGTTAATGGATGTGGAATAGTACAATAATAATTGAATGAATCCTGTTAATGGCATGGGAGGGAGTGTGTCTGAAATTTCACCCAGTTCAAATGGAAAGCCAAATTGTCTGTGTTAAAGGTGGTGACTCGCTTGGATCTTCAATCTTGGAAGGAATCAATTTCTTTTTCTTTCTGATGTATTAATTGATCAGAGACCTGTGTTCCATGGGGAATTAAAAGAGTAAAGGATTGGATTATATGCGACACATCTGAATGTAAACCTCAGAGGCAATTGATCTTCCATTTAGCTGACCTGCCTCTTTTTTTAAATTTTTTGATCAATGGGCTTTTAAATTCCTTTAAGTTATGAGGTGAGATTTCTGCCCTTCTCCTCAAGAAAGTGACACCTGCTACAAGGCTGGCCAGTTGGTCTCGCCTGGGATCACTTGGGTGAGGCATCTTGGACAAGAAGTTCAGTGGGCATGACGATGGACAAAATGTAGGAGGAACCCTCTGATACCTTTTTCAACAGGCTTGACAAGAAGGAAACATTCCCCATCCCCCTTTGGCCACGAGCCCAGCTGCATCAATCCTGCTGTGTGGCACAATGGACACAGGCCTTTCTTACGAGGTAAAAACAATGACTGCAGATGCTGGAAACCAGTTTCTGGATTAGTGGTGCTGGAAGAGCAGAGCAGTTCGGGCAGCATCCAAGGAGCAGCAAAATCGACGTTTCGGGCAAAAGCCCTTCATCAGGAATAAAGGCAGTGAGTCTGAAAGGTGGAGAAATAAGCTAGAGGAGGGTGGGGATGGGGAGAAAGTAGCATAGAGTACAGTGGGTGAGTGGGGGAGGGGATGAAGGTGATAGGTCAGGGAGGAGAGGGTGGAGTGGATAGGTGGAAAAGGAGATAGGACAGGTCCGGACAAGTCATGGGGACAGTGCTGAGCTGGAAGTTTGGAACTAGGGTGAGGTGGGGGAAGAGGAAATGAGGAAACTGTTGAAGTCCACATTGCCCTGGGGTTGAAGTGTTCCGAGGCGGAAGATGAGGCGTTCTTCCTCCAGGTATCTTGTGGTGAGGGAGCAGCGGTGAAGGAGGCCCAGGACCTCCATGTCCTCTGCAGAGTGGGAGGGGGAATTGAAATGTTGGGCCACTTGGCGGTGTGGTTGATTGATGCGGGTGTCCCGAAGATGTTTCCCAAAGCGCTCTGCTAGGAGGTGCCCAGTCTCCCCAGTGTAGAAGAGACCGCATCGGGAGCAACGGATACAATAAATGATATTAGTGGATGTGCAAGTAAAACTTTGATGGATGTGGAAGGCTCCTTTAGGGCCTTGGATAGAGGCGGGGGAGGAGGTGTGGGCGCAGGTTTTACAGTTCCTGCGGTGGCAAGGGAAGGTGCCAGGATAGGAAGGTGGGTTGTAGGGGGGCGTGGACCTGACCAGGTAGTCACGGAGGGAACAGTCTTTGCAGAAGGCGGAAAGGGGTAGGGAGGGAAATATATCCCTGGTGGTGGGGTCTTTTTGGAGGTGGTGGAAATGTTAGTGGATGATTTAATTTACGCGAAGGTTGGTATGGTGGAAGGTGAGCACCAGGAACGTTCTGTCCTTGTTACGGTTGGAGGGGTGGGGTCTGAGAGTGGAGGTGCGGAATGTGGACGTGATGTGTTGGAGGGCATCTTTAACCACGTGGGAAGGGAAATTGGGGTCTCTAAAGAAGGAGGCCATCTGGTGTGTTCTGTGGTAGAACTGGTCCTCCTGGGAGCAGATACGGCGGAGGCGGAGGAATTGGGAATACGGGATGGCATTTTTGCAGGAGGTAGGTTGGGAAGAGGTGTCATCCAGGTAGCTGTGGGAATCGGTGGGTTTGTAAAAAATGTCAGTGTCAAGTCAGTCGTCATTAATGGAGATGGAGAGGTCCAGGAAGGGGAGGGAGGTGTCAGAGATAGTCCAGGTAAATTTAAGGTCAGGTGTAATGTGTCGGTGAAGTTGATGAATTGCTCAACCTCCTCGCGGGAGCACGAGATGGCGCCAATGCAGTCATCAATGTAGCGGAGGAAGAGGTGGGGAGTGGTGCCGGTGTAATTACGGAAGATCAACTGCTCTACATAGCCAACAAAGAGACAGACATAGCTGTGGCCCATACGTGTGCCAATGGCTACCCCTTTGGTCTGGAGTGAGTGGGAGGATTCAAAGGAAAAATTAAGGGTGAGGACCAGTTCAGCCAAACGAATGAGAGTGTCGGTGGAAGGGTACTGTTGGGGACGTCTGGCCTTTCTTACCACCTGATATATCTGCCCAGAGTTGAGATGTCGTCCTTAACTGGGTGTTAATTGCTCATTTAATGAGTTCAACTAAGAAAGCAGCCATCTAGTTACTTGAAAAATATATTTTGTTGTGTTTTTGGTTGTACTTTACCACATGCTCCTAACTTTGGTCATCTCGTGTGGAGGGGTGTGGGCAAATCATAGGAGCTTCTCATTGGTCTACTCCTGAACATGGCCAGGCTGGTTATAAACAGGTCCAAGCAACAGGCTGTGGAGGGGGTCACTCTGCCACTCTTTTGTGGTCACATTCGTGCCTGGATGTCATTGAAGTGGGAGCAGGTAGTGCCTGTCAATGCCTTTAGAGCAGGGTATGCACTGGGTGTTAATGCTATATTTCCTCCTCCAGCTCCATTTTGATTTAGTCCCTTTCCTCTGTCCCTCATTTTTGATGGTTTGCATTGCCCATAATGGGCTTTGCTTGTGAATATTTAATTGGCTACATAGGTGACTACTGGTATTGCTGGTTAGTAGGTTTAAAAAATGTCATGGTGATCTGGTGGTGAGAATGTCACTTAATTATGTATGGTAGCACTTCTGGGGAAAAAAGGGAAAAGAATGAAGACAATCATCCAACCTGATGCTCCCACCCCCCTCCCCCTCACTACTCACAGAATCACGTTGAGTGGGCTCTCTGAGCCAGGAGACAGAGGTCCAAGTCCCACCTGCTCTAGAGATTTTCTTTTAAGATTCCCTACAGTAGAGAAACAGGCCCTTCGCTCCAACAAGTCAACACTGACCCTCCGAAGAGTAACCCACCCAGACACATTCCCCTACCCAATATTTACCCTTGACTAATGCACCCAACACTATTGGCAATTTAGTATGGCCAATTCACCTGACCTGCACATCTTTGGATTGTCGGAGGAACTGGAGCACCCGGAGGAAACCCATACAGACATTGGGAGAATGTGCAAACTCCACATAGTCGTCTGAGGCAGGAATTGAACTTGGGTCCCTTGGACGAGAATTTCCATGGGCATGAAGATGGAAAAAATGTAGGAGGAACCCTCTGATTCCTTTTTTAACAGGCTTGGCAAGAAGGAAACACTCCACATCCCCTTTTGGCTACGGGTCCAGCTGCATCAATCCTGCTGTGTTGCACATTGGATATAGGCCTTTCTAACCACCTGATATATATGGCCAGAGTCAAGATGCAGTCCTAACACTATAGGTAATTTAGCATGGCCAATTCTCCTGAACTGCACATCTTTGGATTGTGGGAGGAAACTGGAGCACCTGGAGGAAACTAATGCAGACACTGGGAGAATGTGCAAACTCCACACAGACTGTCGCCCGAGGCAGGAATCGAACCTGGGTCCCTGGCGTTGTAAGGCAGCAGTCCTAACCACTGAGCCTCCATGCTACTCATCAGGTGTGTCATAATATCTCTACATAGATTGATTAAACTAATCTAATCCTTCAGGACAGGGTGGTTATACTGAAAATGGCACAGCCTGATTTAGATTAGATTCCCTACAGTATGGAAACAGGCTCTTCGGCCCAACAAATCCACGATGACCCTCTGAAGAGTAACCCACCCAGACCCATTCACCACATTTATTGCTAACTAATGCACCTAACACTATGGGCAATTGTCGCATGGCCAGCTAACCTGGCCTGCGCATCTTTGGATTGTGGGAGGAAACCGGAGTACCCAGAGAAACCCATGCAAACACGGGGAGAATGTGAAAACTCCACACAGACAGTTACCCAAGGATGGAATTGAACCTGGGTCCCTGGCGCTATGAGGCAGTAGTGCTAACCACTGAGCCACTGTGTGGCCTCAAGTCCATCAGCCTGATCCTTTACTTATGTGTGGGCCATAAAATCCAATCCACAGTGTCCAGAAATATTGAGGTTCTTTGGTTGAGTTTGAGACATGAAAGGAATCGTACTGAGTGGCTAGTTGTATTTGTGAAGAGATTTTCTCATTCTGAATGATGTGTTTTTTCACATACAGGTAGTCCTTCCAAAACCTGATGGTTGCATTCTTGTGCAACCTCGTGTTATAGAAAAATCATGTTAGAAACAACGTTTAGTGTTGGCAATATAATAGCATTGGAGCCAACACACATTGTGAATGTTTGCACTTTAGAAACAGTGTCCCTAATTTGTCATTTGCATTACAGTGAACTCTTACTAACAAAATGTGTGTTATAGCAGAATGACCTGTAGTTACCTGAGCATTTCATTAAGGTCCTAAAACTGGGGTATGAACCTGATTTAAATCCTGAAGTAAAACCCATTTGAAATGATATCGGTAATATTCAGAAATAACTTTGGCAGATTTTATTTGTTTTTACAAATGTTCTTCCCACTATTTCTCCATTCATATAAAACAAGGGTGATTTGTGCAGACAATATGCTCCACGGTGTCATCTTGTTTCTACTGGCACTTCAAAACTGAAGAAATTGAAAATTTCAGTTCAACCAATAGGTCAAAAATGTGAGGGAATTCAAATGAGATCAGTTGATGAAAGATATAATACAAGAGCAGAAAACAAAATGAACTAATGCTCAGGTATGTTAATTACTTGTTACAGAAAGCATGTAAAGAAAATTTTGCATCAAAAATATGGTTGTTGGTATCATGTTCTGCTTTGACTATATGACCATGGAGGACCAATAGAACCAGAATCTTTCAAAGTGAACACAGAATGAACCAGACAATGTTCTATCGAGTTTGATTTGGATACTTTGGGGAAGAATAACATAGCCAGGTCAAAACTTGTTTCATCTAAACTTTGCTAAGTTTGTTATTTCAGGACAGATCTAAAATTAGCCCACAAGAGTTCACTTGTCGAATGTAGAAGAGGAAGAAAACAGCCTTGTCACTTGACATGACATCAGCTCCACAATCACGTTAATTTTGATGCCAGTGCACAGCAAATAGCAAACACAAGGGCAGCTGGTTTTGCTGGGTCGTAGCCAGCATTTTCAGGAAGATGAAACATCCTTTGGGAGAAAAGTCAACATTGTCTGACACTTAAAGCATCCATCAGCAAAGCAGTCAACTTATAAGGGCTGGCAATATTCATCAGCATTCATCAGTCTGCCCTTCAGAGAAAGTTTGCAGCATCATTTCTCAAGGAGCCTAAAAGCATTGTCTGAGCAATTAGGAAAAGTTCTTTTGATCCAGGAAATAAATATTTGACGAGTGTAACTGGTCAGGATTATAAATTGTTATTGGAAATCTGCTGACAAATTTGGCACCTGTGAGATTTTGTTAGTTTAATGCAATTTGAGAGACAGGTGAGGACCTACTGTAGTCTTTCAGTGCAATATTGTACGATCTTTACTTTTGCAAAGATAGAAAAACCTAAAATTTTTTTTAAGTTGAAAGTAATAGTGTAGATAAGACCATGAGCAGATTTCGAGTAGTTTGAATAATTTGGAAGAACCTGACGAGAAGTCTTTGTTTTAGATTTCTCATCTCCAATTGATATTGCTAAGCTTGTGATATTGATCACAAGATGGAAATGATACAGAATGATGGAAATGATACAGAATTGATGGTTTTTACGGAAGGTTTATGAAACATGCAATCCATCTTTAGTTTATACATAGCCTCATTATCCATTACATTTTGTCAAAAAGCTAAAGGGATGATTCTAATCTTAACCACTAATGGAAACTAGACAGTTAAATTCTCAGAGGAATTGATTTCATCTGGGTATGTCCCATCACAGGGTAATATTTACGTTGCACTGGTGTAAATCCACATTCATAAAAATAGACACCGAGGCAGGGAGTTGGTTTTCATCTGGTGAGCAAGAATACATAGTGTTTGCAGAAGCTGCAGTGGAGATTCTGTGACAGAATCTAAGCTTCTTCAAGATTAGCTTGCTGATTACATGTGCTGTACCCTACAGGCCATCAAACCAAAAAATAATCATTTGAGCAACAGAAATGTGCAGTCTCCTGATAGTCCTTGCAAATGTGATATGATTGCGGAGAGAATGGAAGAGTCCTGCTCAACCATTAGTGAAATTTGTTGCAGGACATTGCAAGGTAGATCCTCTCGAAGTATGATGTGGCCCATGTGGAACATCTGCCATGACATTCGAATTAGTCCTGCAGGCCTTGATCACCATTGTTGATGCTAAAGGTGCCAAGCATGGTGACATCTTGTCAGATAACTGACACCTTTGCTTTGACCTTACCGTGGGACTCAACTGTCCAGTAAAGTTGAATGAATGATAAGAGATGGTTGTTAAAGAGGAAATTCAAGGGAATATCTGTAGTGTTTACTAATTGCTTGCCTTGTAGTCAGTAGCATGTGGGCTGTATCCTCTCCTGAGGATCAGGTTTGTGCTATATAGGTAAAACAGTTTTTGCTAGGGCCCTTAAAAGGCTCAAATATCCAGAGCTCATTGTGCAAAAGAACCTCCACAATCAGATCAGAGATCTGAGTAGATTCTCTCTACTTCAGCTCAAGTGACAAGAGTCACATTACTCGTTGCTATATGAAGTTTTACAATTTTATAATGTCACTGAAGAAACTTTATGCTAGTTTTGAGATTTTACTACCAGTTTCCTTTATTTACAAATTTCGCTAGAGTCCTAGTCATACAGCATAGAAATAGGCCCTTTGGCCCACTGTGTCTATGCCAACCAACAAATACCCAACTACATGAGTCCTATAAACTTTGTCCATTGCCTTCTATGCCTCAGCATTTCAAGTACTCATCACGATGTTTCTAAAATGTGTAAGAGTACTTGCGTCCATCACCCTCTTTGGTAGCACATTCCATATATTTACCACCCTCTTGGTCAAGTCATTTTCTCTGATCTCCTCTAAACCACTTGCTCCTCACCTTAAACTTATGCCCTCTGGTCTTAGGCATGTCTGCCATCAGGAAAAGATTCTCACAATTTACTCTATCCACACCTGTCGTAATTTTGTATTCCCCAGTCAGATCCCACCCCAACTTCCTTTGCTCTAAGGAAAGCAAACCCAGTCTCTCCTCATAACTGAGACTTTTCATCCTTGGCAACATCTGGTGATTCTCCTCTGCACCCGCTCCAGTGCATTCATGTCCTTCCAATAGTGCGGAAACCAGAACAGCATACAATATTCCATCACGTGCCTTGATATTCTACACTCCAGCTAAAGAAGACAAGCATCCCTTATGACTTCACCACCTTGTCACCTACAGAGATCTATGGATTTGTACACTGAGGTCTCTTCGTTCCTCAGTGCTCCCTTGTGTATCTCCTTTCCTCCTTAGACGTCCCAAAATGTATCATCTCACACCTGATTAAGTTACATCTGCCATTGCTTTCCCAATTTACCAGCTGATCTATATCAGATTGTAGTCGGAGACCATCCTTCTCACGATCAACAACATCACCAGCGCAGATTTGTGTTATCTGCAAACTTACTTATTATACTTTCTACATGCACACCCAAGTGATTAATGTACATAGCAAACAACAAGAGTGCCAGCACCAAACCCTGTTGTACAAGGCTGGTCACAGGCTTCCAATTACTAAAATAATCCTCCACCATCAGTCGTTGCATTCTATTTCCAAGCCAATTTTGAATCCAGTTTACCAACTTGCCTTGCATCCCACTGGGTCTTAGCTTTTGGATCAGACTTCCATTAGGGACATTCTCAAAGGCCAAATGAAGTCCATGTAAACCGTGTCAACTAGGTAAAAACAATGACTGCAGATGCTGGAAACCAGATTCTGGATTAGTGGTGCTGGAAGAGCACAGCAGTTCAGGCAGCATCCGAGGAGTAGTAAAATCAATGTTTCGGGCAAAAGCCCTTCATCAGGAATAAAGACAGAGAGCCTGAAGAGTGGAGAGATAAGCTAGAGGAGGGTGGGGGTGAGGAGAAAATAGCATAGAGTACAATAGGTGAGTGGGGGAGGGGATGAAGATGATAGGTCAGGGACGAGGGTGGAGTGGATAGGTGGAAAAGAAGATAGGCAGGTAGGACAAGTCATGGGGACAGTGCTGAGCTGGAAGTTTGGAACTAGGGTGAGGAAGAGAAAATGAGGAAACTGCTGAAGTCCACATTGATGCCCTGAGGTTGAAGTGTTCCAATTTGGAAGATGAGGCGTTCTTCCTCCAGGCGTCTGGTGGTGAGGGAGCAGCGGTGAAGGAGGCCCAGGACCTCCATGTCCTCGGCAGAGTGGGAGGGGGAATTGAAATGTTGGGCCACGGGGCAGTGTGGTTGATTGGTGCGGGTGTCCCAGAGATGTTCCCTAAAGCGCTCTGCTAGGAGGCGTCCAGTCTCTCCAATGTAGAGAAGACTGCATCGGGAGCAACGGATACAATATTGGTGGATGTGCAGGTAAAACTTTGGATGTGGAAGGCTCCTTTAGGGTCTTGGATGGAGGTGAGGGAGGAGGTGTGGGCGCAGGTTTTACAATTCCTGTGGTAGCAGGGGAAGGTGCCAGGATGGGAGGGTGGGTTGTAGGGGGGAGTGGACCTGACCAGGTAGTCACGGAGGGAACGGTCTTTGCAGAAGGTGGAAAGGTGTAGGGAGGGAAATATATCCCTAGTGGTGTGGTCTTTTTGGAGGTGGCAGAAATGTCGGCGGATGATTTGGTTTATGCGAAGGTTGGTAGGTTGGAAGGTGAGCACCTGGGGCGTTCTGTCCTTGTTACGGTTGGAGGGGTGGGGTCTGAGGGCGGAGGTGCGGGATGTGGACGAGATGCGTTGGAGGGCATCTTTAACCACGTGGGAAGGGAAATTGCGGTCTCTAAAGAAGGAGGCCATCTGGTGTGTTCTGTGGTGGAACTGGTCCTCCTGGGAGCCGATACGGCGGAGGCGGATGAATTGGGAATATGGGATGGAATTTTTGAAAGAGGTAGGGTGGGAAGAGGTGTAATCCAGGTAGCTGCAGGAGTCGGTGGGTTTCTCTGAATTCTCACATAAAGCAGGAGGAGCATTCCATGGGGCTGTGTTTTCCAGCCATTGTGAACCTTATCATCTACAAATTAAAACTAGGAACCAATTAATCAACTTGACCCAATATTAACTAAAGCATTCTTTTTAAACGAGGTGGTAGGAAGTATAGGTATCTTTGGGATGTTGACCTACACAAACTTAAATCCAGCACTGGAGAACTGCTGGGAGTGCTCACACCTGGAAGGAGTGCTGTTTTGGAGCTGTGCATCAACTCGAAAATGGAAGGTAATGAACCCAGCCTCTTGCTCAGTGATTTAGGTGACTTGTCTGATAAATTAATTTTGAAACAGACTTTGTTGCAAGAAGCTGTGCAGAAATGTGTTACATTCACTAAACATACCGCGCCTAATTCATCATCATATCTTTGCTGTCATCACCTTGACAGATAATATTAAGGAAATAGACAGTACTGTCCAAAGAAGCCTGTTAAATTAAATTGTATACCCATTTCAACTGGGTGAGTTGTACATCATGGAAATTTGGACAAGGGGACTCATTTAAATAAATACATAATTAAAAAGAGGG
The DNA here is from genome assembly GCF_037043375.1 of Chiloscyllium plagiosum. NCBI lineage: Eukaryota > Metazoa > Chordata > Chondrichthyes > Orectolobiformes > Hemiscylliidae > Chiloscyllium > Chiloscyllium plagiosum. Next base: position 50,086,012 of record NW_028270154.1, on the reverse strand, counting down.
CTACATATGTTCAGTTTTGGCTCCAGAATAGCTTTTTGTATCTATATCTACTGAACTTTAAAAAAAATAAAGAATAGCAAACCTACATTTATTTGGCAATAGTTGCACACTCCTTCTGTTCAGCCTGCAAGCAGACTTTACCAATGTGTTCCACAATTTCTTTCTGGAGCCAGGCTGTTCTGTCAGCTACAGTCCCTGATTTCTATTTCCTATTGGATTGGAGATGTGAGATTTACATAGTCTCAGTTTGGATTCACAAGTACTCTATTCCTTACTGTAAGATGTCTCTCTCTTCTCCAGACATCTGTTTAATTTTTCCCTCCAATTTAGTTTGTTGTGTTTCCTGCATTTGTCCTGCTAAATCACTATCATCAGTTGTTGCTTCTTAAATCTAGCTATTATATTGAAGGTGAAGATAAGGAGCAGGGTACTGGAAGTGTGAATGTTTTGTTCTTTATTGCATACAACTGGTTCATAGAGTCATAGAGATGTACAGCACGGTCCACCTCTTCCATGCCAACCAGATATCCCAACCCAATCTAATCCCAGCTGCCAGCATCTTGTCCATATCTCTCTAAACCCTTCCTATTCATATACCCATCCAGATGTCTCTTAAATGTTGTAATTGTACCAGCCTCCACCACTTCCTCTGGCAGCTCATTCCATACACGTACCACCCACTGCGTGAAAATGTTGCCCCTTAGGTCTCTTTTATATCTTTCCCCTCACACCCTAAATCTATGCCCTCTAGTTCTGGACTCCCCCACCACAGGGAAAAGACTTTGTCTATTTATCCTATCCATGCCCCTCATGATTTTATAAACCTTTTTAAGGTCACCCCTCTGACGGGAAGGAGACCAGAATTGCATGCAATATTCCAACAGTGGCCTAACCGATGTCCTATACAGCCGCAACATGACTCCCAACTCCTGTATTCAATACTCTGACTAATAAAGGAAAGCATACCACCCACCACCTTCACTATCCTATTTACCTCAACTCCACTTTCAAGGAGCTATGAAGCTGCACTCCAAGGTCTCTTTGTTCAGCCACACTCCCTAGGACCTTACCATTAAGTGTTTTTTTTCTTTGATTCATAGTTGAAGTAACAGAGAAAATCTATTGGCTCTCTTTTCTGTCCTGGAGTATTTACATTCTATAGGGAGAGGTTGAATAGGCTAGGGCTGTTTTCCTGGAGCATCGGAGGCTGCGGGGTGACCTTATAGAGGTTTACAAAATTATGAGGGGCATAGAAAGGGTAAATAGGAAAGTCTTTTCCCTGGGGTGGGGGAGTCCAGAAGTGGACGGCATAGGCTTAGGGTGAGAGGGGAAAGATATAAAAGAGACCTATGTGGCAACATTTTCACACAGAGGGTGGTACGTGTATGGAATGAGCTGCCAGAGGAAGTGGTGGAGGTTGGTACAATTGCAACATTTAAGAGACATCTGGATGGGTATATGAATAGGAAGGGTTTGGAGCGATATGGGCCAGGTGCTGGCAGGTGGGACTAGATTGAGTTGGGATATCTGGTCAGCATGGACGGGTTGGATCAAAGGGTCTGTTTCCATGCTGTACATCTCTATGACTCTAAATACATAGCTTGTTGAAAATAATCCAAAGGCACCAGGAAAACTACAAGTTAGACTGTGTTCTGCAATTATTTTCACAAAATTATGTGGGATAGCTGATAGCAAAGCTCACCTCTCCTTTTCCTAATGTCAAATCATCAGGTTGTTGCTGGCTGCTCTTTGTGCAAAATGGCCAAGCTGATATTCCTTTTTTCTGTCTGACCAATCCGTATTCAATACAGGGTCATGGTAGAAAGTAATTAAGTGCTTCAAATGAAAGGTAACACTCCGTAGCAAGCTTTCTTTATTTTAAACCGCCTATCAATACAATTCCAAATTATACTTGAACTACTGATGGCCTCTGGCCATTGGAACCCAAAAGCCCTTTAAGTTGTCATTGAGTCCCTCGGAGATCAACTGTAGAGTTAGAGAAATCCAGATGTTTTCAAAGAATGTGAATTGTTCACTATTGTCAGGCATTCTTGTTACTGGAAAACAAAATGATGATCTTTCAGAAAATTAGATAATCCAATAGTCACTAAGCATTAGTTATCAATATCTAAATACTTATTTAAAACAATTTCAGAAATAAATCAACTTGCTGTCTCCTGCTGCAGAACCTTCTAGTAGACGAAATTAGTGCCTGCATGGTCAAATTCATGTATCAAGGACAGGGATATCCAACTCCCTGATCTTGTTCCTATAACGAATAATGTACTTTTGCCATGTTTGGTACCAAAAACATTTGAAGCATTTGTTTACCATTGGCTCCTTGCATTATGAAAAGCAATGAAAATAGTATTAAGATGCTGTGGTCCCATTACAAAATAAGGATTGGCTCACTAGTTCTCATACTAGATGTTTTATTAGATAATATTTGTAATGAATAGTTATTCACTAGTGACTAATGAACATATAGAATTAGCAGAAACCCTACATAGTCATATTTATTTGATGGTCAACTTGTTTTTCTGTTTGTCTATCTTTATGCCCTCGCAAGAAAATAAAAGGTGCCATCAAAGAACTAGATTTTTTCAGAAGCTGCTTGAAGCAGTTCTTCAATGCAGGCACCCTACACAATTCAGAGGGATCTGCCCATACAGAGGGTCACTATTAAGCAACACCAGTTTAACAATAACCTGACTGACATGCAATTTGGCTGAGAGGGCCATTCGGTTTCTGGCCACATTACAGCCTTAGTTCAAACATGGACAAAAGCACTGAATTCCAGATGTCCGAGTGAATCCCTAAAAGCATTGTGAGTGTACCTATACCAAGTAAACTGGAGCAGTTGAGGGCAGCTCACCATGACCACCTTTGGTTCAGTAATGAATGGATAATACATGCTGGCCCAGGAGTGACCTACTGCTGCTTCTATATGTTTAGAGAAGCTCCCACCAAACAATAACTACTCCTAATAAACATTATCTAACTAAACATCTAGCATTTCATAAAAAAACACAACTCTTCCATCTCATAATTATGTGTGCAATTGCCTGCTAGTTGTCCTGTTTAACATTATCCGAGTGTTATGTGGTATAACTGGTGGAAGACCGCTGACTTTGAGCAAGACTTTGTGTCTTAAAATGCATGAAAGTGGATAAATCACTGGGAACTGATCAGGTGTATCCCAGAACTTTGTGGGAAGCTAGGGAATTGATTGCTGGGCCCTTTGCTAAGATATTTGTATCATCGATAATCACAGATGAGTTGCCAGAAAGCTGGAGGGTGGATAACATGGTGCTATTTTTTCAGAAAGATAGTAAGGAAAAGCCAGGGATCCATAAACTACTGAGCCTGATGTTAGTGCTGGGTAAATTGTTTGCTGGGATTGGACTTGCAAGGATCTGGAAAGGCAAGTACTAATTAGGCATAGGCAACATGGCTTTATGCATGGGAAATAGTGTCTCACTGACTTGATTAAGATTTTTGAAGAAGTGACAAAGAAGATTGATCAAAGCAAAAGGGTGGACCTTATCAATATCGACTTCAACAAAATGTTCACAAAGGTTTTGCATAGTAGACCGGTCAACAAGGTTAGATCACATGAAATCCAGGGAGAACTAGTCAGTTGAAAACAAAATTTACTTGGAGGTAGGAGATACCTCCAAGTGGTGGTGGAGAGTTGTTTTTCAGACTGGAGGACTGTGACCAATGGTGTGACGTAAGGATTAGTGTCTGGTGCTTTCCTTCATTTATATAAATGATTTTGATTAAATACAGGAGGTATAGTTAGTAAAGTTGTAGATGACACCAAAATTTGTGGTGTAGTGGATAATGAATCTGAGTACAACAGCACCTTGATCAGATGGGCCGATGGACTGAGGAGTGGCAGATAAAGTTTGATTTAGTTAACTGTGAGGTGTTGCATTTTTATAAGGCAAATCAGGGCAAGACTTATGCACTTAATGGTAAGGCCTTGGGGACGGTTGCTGAACAGAGAGATGTTGGGTATAGGTTCATAGTTCCTTGAAGATGGAGTCGCAGGGAGACAAGTTGGGCGGCACGGTGGCACAGTGGTTAGCACTGCTGCCTCGCAGCGCCAGAGACCCAGGTTCAATTCCCGCCTCAGGCGACTGACTGTGTGGAGTTTGCACGTTCTCCCCGTGTCTGCGTGGGTTTCCTCCGGGTGCTCCGGTTTCCTCCCACAGTCCAAAGATGTGCAGGTCAGGTGAATTGGCCATGCTAAATTGCCCATAGTGTTAGGTAAGGGGTAAATGTAGGGGTATGGGTGGGTTACGCTTCGGTGGGTCGGTGTGGACTTGTTGGGCCGAAGGGCCTGTTTCCACACTGTAAAGTAATCTAATCTAATCTAAAAAGTTAGTGAAGAAAGTGTTTTGTACGCTTGCCTTTATTGGTCAGTGCATTGAGTATCGGAGTTGGGATGTCATATTGCAACTGTATATATTGCATTCAATTTTGGTCTCCCTGCTACAGAAACGATGTTGTTAAACTTGAAAGGATGCAGAAAAAAATTTCCAAGGATGTTGCTAGATTTTGGGTGTTTGAGCTATGGAGAGAGGCTAAATTGGCTGGGGCTGTTTTTTTCCTGGAGCATCAGAGGCTTTAGGGGTAACCTTATGGAGGTTTATAAAATCATGAGGGGCATGGATAGGGTGTCTATGTAGCCAAAGCCTTTTTCCCTGAGTTGGAGGAATCTAATACTAGACGGCATAGGTTTAAGGTGAGAGGGTAAAGATTTAAAAGCAACCTAAGGGGCAATGCTTTCATGCGAAGGGTGATGTGTATATGGAATGAGCTACTAGAGGAGGTATTGGAGGAGGAGGTGGTTACAATTATAACATTAAACAGGTATCTGGATGGGTACATGAATGGGAAAGGTTTAGAAGGATATGGGCCAAATGCTGGCAAATGGGACTAAATTAATTTACGATCTTTGGTTGGCATGGACAACTTGGTCGCACAGGTCTGTTTGTGCTGTACAACTGTGACTGCAAATGACCTGTGTCGGAGTAGCACTGGACCAAGAATGCCTGGTCTTAGACTGCACTGCCTCAGATCACTGACAGTTGTCTGGATAGTCTAACTGACTTATAGCACAATGCAGAGTGGCAGAATGACTGGGGTTGGATGAAGAATGTTGCCATTTTAAGATGATAGCAGGGTCATGTTCCATGGAACCATCCTTCCAGAGGAGGCCTCATCAATCTAATGAATCTGCCATCTCAATTGTTAGGTTACAGTGGTACTGAGAAATCCCCTTTGAACATTGATATCTGTCACCATGAAGGCATCAGGCTGAGCTTTCATCAACTTGGTTAGAGGGTCTACTGCAGCCTCAGCTGTTGTGTGGCTTTTGTTTGAAGTTGAAATATTGGCTCTCACCTGCTGCGTCATGCTAAGTGTTTTTGTGGAATTGGCCACCACTTCCATGCTGGAATGGATGGGCCTCGAGCTTGGCACGAATCCCTGTGTCAGGTTGGTACCAGACTTGTTCATGTTCTTTGACAGTTGTAGTAGGCTTCTTAATGAGCCTGCCAACAAATCAAACATTTCTGTATGCATTCCCATCACTCCATCAAATGTGTTGAGACTTTAACCACTGGCAAACATTCTATCTTTTCCTTCCAGCTTCACTTCTGCTCATTCGGGCTTGGTAGCTCACCAGCTGAAATTTAGTCAAGGCAGTAAGATCCTCAAAGGCTCAGCCTGCAATCCAAGGCCAATGGTGCCTCAGCTCTGGCTTGGATCCCAGGAGGGGTGCTTCTATGTTTCCAAATCTGCACTTTACTTTCAAAGAGCTCCTCAATCTCATCTCATCTCACTTTGAATTCATTCATCTGTCCACACTGTTGTAAGTTTGATCTGTTTTTAAAATTTTCTCTGTGAAGCTCCTGTGGGGTTCATTATGTACTGGATGTCCTAATTTTGTACAGTGCTTGTTTCCTGTGTGGTCTGGGTTGGTCCTCAATTATGTTGAGCCTTAAGTACAAGACTTCACATTTGCAAATTATATCTCTTTGTTTCTTGAATCACTCTTTTTAAAAAAGTGTTATAAGCCGAACTATTCTAACTGCACAGTATAGGTAAGATTTATGAGGTAATCCTGCATGTTGCTCAGGATATGAAGTGGCAAGAAATAACAGATTAATCTTTTATGTGCTGGATAATGTTATTCTGGAACATCACATGACTTTGATATAAAATATAAAACTTAATTTAAAACTTATTGTTGAATTCATTATAAAAGCAAATATGTTTAGTGCTGTAGTACATGGAACAGTGGAAATGATTTTGCCTTTATCAGGCTATTTTCAATTTGAAGCAAAGCTTACACCTATAATAAATGTAACTTCTGTTCCAATTCCCATTAGTTTTAATGAAGCAAAGTGTAGAGAATGATAAATTGTCATATTGAAAGTATAATATAAAATATATCTTTCATATGAATTAGCTACTGTTTTGAAACCATTACCAGAGAGTGGTTGTAAATCTTCAGTTAACAGAGGTTTGATCATGATGAAAAAGATATATTGTCGTTCTGAATACATTTTGCAAACTGATCCATTTTTCTTGTTAGCACGTTCACTTATATTTTGCTTCTAATTCAGTTTATCCTGTTGTACCTAGCTCTGAAAGGATTAAACCTGAAAAGTACCACGAGCACTAGCCATTATGATGATGCATATGGACTTGTAGGTAGAACAGCTTAGGAGATTGAAAGAGAGAGTACAAACATCTGGAGGTACTCAATATCTCTGTAATGATGAAGGGCTTGATGTTGATTGCCCTTCTTGGATGCTGCCTAACCTGCTGTGCTTCTCCAGCCCCACACTTTTTGACTCTGATCTCCAGCATCTGCAGTCCTCACTTTCTCCTCATCTGTAATGTCTATCTTACTAGTTAGTTGCAGGTTACATTAGTAACACGCAATAAACTGACCTTGTTAACTACAAGAGGCTTTTTAAAAAATATTTAGATAATGAAGCAGGAACTGCAGTTTCCTATATTAAAGGATGGTGATAATACCTTGCATCATGGGCAGTAGAACTGGCATGCCCATACAATGTTCTGAACAGTGCTGTCGATTTCATTTTCCTGTTCGTAGCACATGATGGTAGACTAGCAGGAGGCTGGAAGAACACAGCAAGCTAGGCAGCATCGGGGGTGGAGAAGCTGACATTTCGGGTGTAACCTTTCGGGTGTTGGGGGAGCTGCAGATAAAGGGTTTGGGAAGGGGGAGTGAAGGGTGGGGATAGGTGGAGACTGGTAAAAGGTACCACCTGTTGGTCGACAGGAGGGATGAATTCGGTAGGTGGAACATGATGAGCATTGGGGAGTGACCTTCAGATTCAGAATGAAGGCTCCTGCTCATATAGCACAGTCACCAGCAAGAAACAGCTGAAGACTCAAGAACTCCACAGAAGAAATCTTTGTGACCATCCTTAACAAAGTATCCTTAATAGTCCAGTAATTGGGATTAATACTTCAGACATGGTAAGAGATGTTAAATCTCCTGTTGCAGCACAACTCCCTGGAGGTAGAATTTGCAACTATGAAGCAGGTCTGTGAGAGCGATCCTGAGTCAGAGTACAGCAGTGAACAAACAGACTTCGATGGATCCTTGAGTAAAGCATAAAACCTCTGGTGGTCCAGAGTAATTCTAATCCAGGCAGGAATAGCTAGAAGTTGAAAAATTACTTCCATGTCCGAATGAGTGCCATGGCCACAGAAAGCAATTAGAAAAATTAAAGGATGTGGGAGAGAAGATAATGTACTTGGGTTGATAATTGACTTGCAGACAGAAAACAGTGTGGGAATAAATGGGTAATTCCTCTGGCAGGCTGTGACTAATGGGGCATTGCAAGGACCAGTGCTGGAGCCCTAACTGTTGTCAGTAGATATCAGTGATTTGGAGGTGGGGACCAAATGTAATATTTCCAGATTTGAGGATAATCAAAGCTAAGTCGAAATCATGTGAGGAAGATGTAAAGCAGCTTTGGACAGGCTTTGTGAACAGGCAAGAACATGACAGATGGAAGAAAATGTGGAACAATGTGAAGCTGTCCATTTTGTCAGAGGATCAGCTATATAGAATATTTCTGAGATGGTAAGAAGTCGGAAAATGTAGATTACAAAGGGATCAAGGTGTTCTTGTTGATGAATCACTGAGAGTTAGGTGCAGTAAACTTTAAAGAAGTCTGATAGAATGTTAGGTTTTATTATGAGAGGATTTGAATACAGGAGTAGTGAAGTATTTTTTTCAATTGTGTAGGAACCTGGTAAAATGTCACCTGGAGTATAATGTGCAGTTTTGATTTCCTCCTCTCAGAAAATATGCTATTGCAATAGAGGGAGTGCATAAACACCCACCAGACATGTTCCCTGGATTGTGGGTCTGTCCTATGTAGAGAGATTAGGAAAACTGAGCCTATATTCTCTAGAATTTTTGAAGAATGAGAGATGATTTCATTGAAACCCTCAAAGTACTTTAAGGGATAGTCAGGGTAGATGCAGGTAAAAAACATTTTAAAAAAAGGGAAGTGCATGATGAAGAGAATATTTTTTCACTCAGGTTTATGAGCTTTTAGAATTCTCAAAGGTATGGAAGATCAGTCCAAGAGTATGTTTAAGATAGAGATGAATAGATTAGATTCCCTACAGTGTGGAAACAGGCCCTTCGGCCCAACAAGTCCATACCAAACCTCCGAAGAGTAACCCACCCCCTGACTAATGCAGCTAATACTATGGGCAATTTAGCATGGCCCATTCACCTGACCTGCACATCTTTGGACTGTGGGCGGAAACTAGAGCACCCGGAGGAAACCCACGCAGACACAGGGAGAATGTGCAAACTCCACACAGACAGTTGCCTGAGGCTGAAATCAAACCTGGGACCCTGGTGCTAACCACTGAGCCACTGTGCTGAGATAGATATCTGTTTACCAATGGAAAGAGGTTGTGGGATAAGGTGGGCAAAACGTATTGAAGTATTTAATCAGCAATGCTCTTATTGAGTGGTGGGGCAGGCTTGACAGGCTAAATGTCTTAATACTGTTCCTATATTTCTTTGTTTCTAATGAGGGAAGAAAGTTGGGAGACTGTGAGAAACAAAAGCTCACTCACTTTAATAATTTCAGTCCGAGACCAAATTTCTGAACAGCAGCGTCGTTTTATTTGTACACCTGCAGGTGGGTGCTTTGTCTAATTGCCAGGTAAGGCAATGACAAAATGCACAGTATATCCCAAAAAACCCTTGCAATTTATACTGTTTTTTTCCCATATGTTTTCTTCATTCCATTGTCTGTTCCCTGCTTTGCTTACGTCACTCATTTCCTTAAGACTTATCCCACAACTTCTGTTTATCCTGTCTTGTCCATGACAAACTCTTATCTCTGACTCCCATAAGGGTGTTTGACATCAGTCTATTGTAGATTATTGATTAGGCATATCTTTTCTTCTATCAGCATCTATTTCCATCCAGAGGCCACTTTGACCTCTTTGATTAGGGTTTGTTCCTGTGTCTCAGAGTAGGGGGAAACAGATGCTTTCCTGTTTGCCCATATATCCACCATTGTTCTGTATTCACGTCTCATGCTAACATATCCTTTCTTTTTGCTGAATATGTATTTTCTCATTCCTGTTCTGTATCAGAATTTATACTTGCAGAAATAACATTAATTCATTTATATCCCACAATTTCCCCTTTTTCTTTTCATTACTATCTGTTATCTTCTGCATTTTTGTCTCTTTTGTTTTTTTAAACATTGTTCCCAAAATTCGCAAGCATCATTTCAGATTTCATCCATCTTAGTCTCACTCATCTCCTTATTATTTAGTTGATAAAGTTCCTCTGTCAAATTTCCCCTTAGGGGCATTCGTTTCATCAAGGCTGTTTCAATCAGCCTCTGGGTGAGCCCTCGTATACAGAGTATGATACAACAGCCAATGGCCACCAATACCCCGACTACTACTATCAGGGAAGTAAGGATAGAAACCACCACCCCCTTCCATTTTCCAAACCAGGATTCAAGCCACCCTGTGAGAGATGTGTCTACTCCTGAATTCTCAGCCAGTTCCTCTGCTAAGGTAGTCAATCCCCGTAAGGCCCGAGTAATTGAACCATCAGGCGCAGTGTTATTAGAAATAAAGGTACAACAGCTTCCTCCTAACATCACACATACACCCCCTTTCTCTGCTAAAATCATATCAAGGGCTATTCTGTTTTCCCATGCCATCCTACTCGTCGCATCAAGCTGTTCTGATATTCCTTTAACCGCCTCTCTTGTATAATTTATAAATCGCTGTTGATTATATAAAATGTAATTTATCCAGTCTACATTTTTATTAATTGTTACCCACCAAAAGAGAGCTGACTCAAAGCCTGCTGCAATCTGGTTACGAGCCTTGAATTCATCAGGTACTCCCCTAGGGACTCCTACCGAATCAAGATAAATCCTGTCATCAAAAGAAGTATCTAACAGTAATCTCTTACCCCTTCCCCTCTTTCTTACTATCTTCTCCTTCTCAAATGCCAAGGTAAATGGAATTGCCAATTGTACAATTGCGCATATCCCTTTCCAATCCGGAGGTAGGGTGGGTCTCAATATTTTTCCTCCACAGTACCACCACAGATCCGCTCGGGGAACCTTTAATGCTGAGTAGTTCCCTACCTTCTCCGTTTCGGTAACATTCTTAATCTCTGTACATAATTTCAGCTCCCCCATATGTCTCGACCGACTCGTATCTCGCCTGTGCACACACTACGTGTGATTTCCAACTGCGGCGGAAAATGTGGGGGGAACTTTTGCATCTTTCTCCAAGGGAGGGAACATCAGAGATAGGGAGGTACAATTCCTATCATTCCATGCAGTCTCATCCTGATACAGGGCTATCATACATTTCATGCCCTTCCTGTCTCGCTTCCACCCGAGCGGAAAGGGAACCACCTGGGCCACTGGCCTACCGGAGGCACATGCATAGCAATTGCTCTTGTTCAGACTTTTTACAGTATACTTTACCCATTCAACCCAGGCATTTGCATCCCCGCACCCAGTTTCTATCTCGATGGTCTGTTTCAAATCCTTTACCTCTATAATTTTTACTACTTTAGGATCATCGGGAGGGGTGAAAGGTTGTATCTTATTACCCAGTAATTCTACCCGTTTTCCCTGTCCTACGCTAATTCGAAAACAACAGCCCACAAACTCCTTCCCATTTGCTTTCATTTCAATCCCAAATGTTTCATTTAATTGCACCTCATAAGTGCAACCTCCCAAAACTGCTTCGTGCCATGTGGTTTTCCTTATCGTTAAATATATGGGGTTACACTTTTTATCGGGACAATCGCGTGCTGGTCGGAAGGGGGCCCGGTGTATTGTGACAAGACCATTACACCAGGTACCATCCCCGAGGCCATCCCCATAGGACTTAAGATGTATCTCTGAGTTGCGGTATTGTCTCTGATCAGCTACATTCCCACAATTTACTAAGCTACATACATCAGTGTCTATTACTTGTGGATTATCAGACTCAGGAACCATTAATAATACATATGAAAATGATATTTGACAAAATCCTAATACGAAGAGGGCTAGCATCATAACTCTAAGCATTCCCAGTATTCTAATCATTATGCTAAAACACAAAAAGGTTTAATATACCATCTTACAGAAATAATCCCGTGCTCGCGTCGCCACTGTATAGTCAATTACTCAAAGTCTCTTTAGTCTGAGTTTCAGCGGGTCTTGCGTTGATTCGGCTGTCCAGACTTCTTCCTCAACTGGAGGGTCCACAGGCCCTTTGAACCGAGTGTAATGAGTCCAGCCTTTTTCCGCCGTCCTTATTGCCGTTTCGGTAGTCAAAAGAGCCTGATACGGCCCTTCCCAGTCTGGCTGCAGCTTAGTCTCTGTCCATGATTTTATTAAGACCCAATCTCCTGGCCGAATGGGATGAACAGCAAATTCAAGGGGCGGAGTCTGTGCCAATAGACCCTGTTTTCTGAGGAAAGATAAAGAGGAGGACAAGCCCAGTATATACTTCTTTAAAAACAAATCTTTAGTTTCAGGAATTGGCAATTCTCCCTGCATTCCCAGATAAGGTAATCCAAATAAGATTTCATAGGGGGATAGTCCCAAATCTTTCCTCGGGGCTGTTCGTACTCGCAAGAGAGCTATAGGTAAACATTTGGTCCAAGGGAGTCTGGTTTCTATGATCAATTTAGAGAGCTGTCGTTTGAGTGTTTGGTTCATTCTCTCGACTCTTCCTGATGATGGCGGATGCCATGGAGTATGGAATTCCCAGGAAATCCCCAACCCCTTCATTACCCTCTGTAACACTTTAGAGGTAAAATGAGTTCCTTGGTCGGAATCTATACGGTTCACTAACCCATATCGGGGAATTATGTGCTCTAATATTGTTTTAGACACCCCATTTGCAGTGGCGGTAGCTAGGGGGTATGCTTCAACCCAACCAGATAAATGATCTACTGTGACCAACATATGTTTTAGTCTTCCTACTTTAGGCAGTTCAGTATAATCTACTTGTATACTCTGGAAGGGTCTCATCCTCCCTGGGCCTGTCTTCTCAGAACTTTTTTATTTACCTTTCTGCATATTATGCATCCCTCACATATTTGTTTAGCAATGGTATATATCCCTTTACATCCATATTCCCTAAGAACTAAATCACACATTGCTTGTACTCCCCAGTGATTGCCTTGGAGTAGGATAGCCATAATCTCCTGCATCGTCATTTTGTTTAACATTTCCCTCCCATCAGGTAACTTCCAATGCCCGTTAGCTGTCTTTGTAGCCCCTAAATCTCTCAATTCTCTTTCTTCTCTTTCAGTAAATATAGGAGTTCCCCTAGGACCTGGGACAGTAGGTATTAGGGAGTGAATCACCACTTCTTATGGATTCAGGGCGGCTTCCCTAGCCACTTCATCAGCTAATCTATTTCCCCTAACCTCTGGTTCATTTCCTTTCTGATGACCATTTACGTGCACTACGGCTATCTCTCGGGGGAGTAATAAAGATTCCAAGACCCGTTTAATCAATTCTTCATGAACTAATTCCTTCCCCCAGCTATTGATCAATCCTCTTTCCTGCCATATCTTTCCGAATGTGTGCACAACACCAAATGCATATTTAGAATCAGTGTATACTGTTCCCTCTTTATTTTCTAATGTCCTAAGGGCTCTCTCCAATGCATAGAGTTCGCAGGTCTAAGCTGACCACCCATTTGGCAACCTTCCTGCCTCCACCACACTACTTTTTGTCCCATCTATAACTGCATACCCATTATGCCTTTTCCCTTCAATCACCCGGGATGACCCGTCTATAAAAAGTCTAGCCCCTGCATGAAGTGGAACATCTCTCAGGTCCATACAGACCTTAGTTTGGTATTCAATAATGTCAAGGCAGTTGTGCGCTGGATTCTGAGGAGAGTCTCCTTCCCCTTTCCAAAGAAAAGCAGCTGGATTTAAACAATTGTCGGTGACTAGCACTAAATCATCCTTTTCTATCAGTATCACCTCATATTTCAAAATCCGTGAGTCTGTCAACCATCGCCCAGCTTTTTGGTTTAGGATTGTTCTCACTTGATGTGGAGTGCTTACTATTAGGGCTCCCCCAAATGTAAGCTTTCTGCTTTCCTCCACCAACAGTGCAGTGGCAGCCACAGCCGGCACACACTCAGGCCACCCTCGGGATACTGTATCCAATAGCTTTGAAAGATATGCTACTGGTTGTTTCATCCCTCCCCACCTCTGAGTTAATACTCCCAAAGCCGCTCCCTTATCTACGGTGACAAAGAGGTGGAAGGGTTTATCTAGGGAAGGTAAGGCTAACACGGGGGCATAAATCAAATCTCTTTTGAGTTTCTCGACTAGTCCTTTTTCCTCATCATTCCAATTTAGATGTTCTGGCTCCCCCTCTATTAGTTTGAGATATAATTTCCTAGTCTTCTGAGCATAGGAATCTATCCACAATCTGCAATATCCCGTTAGACCCAAAAATTTGCGTAACTCTCGTTTAGTGCTGGGCAGTGGCATCCCCACTATTCCCTCTATCCGCTCCGGGCTTATCTTTCGCTTACCCTCACTCACTAAATGTCCCAAGTATTTTACTTCTTGCTCCACATATTGTAATTTGTTTTTAGATACTCGCAGGCCCTGCTGGCCCAGAAAATTCAATAATTTGTTAGTGGCTTCTACTACTCTTTCTCTTCTTATTCCTGTTACTAAGAGGTCGTCTACATACTGCAACAGAGTAGTCCCCTTGGGGCTGCTAAATTTTTCCAATATTTCTTCTAACTTCTGTCCAAATAAATTCGGGGATTCCGTAAACCCCTGGGGGAGCACAGTCCATCGGTATTGCTGTTTCCGCCCTGTCTTGGGATCCTCCCATTCAAAGGCAAACAAATTCCTACTTTCCTCCGCCAAGGGACAAGCCCAAAAGGCATCCTTTAAATCTATCACACTAAACCATTTGTGGTCATGAGGGATCTTACTTAATAACGTATAGGGGTTTGGCACCACTGGGTGCCTGACCTGTACTATCCGATTTAATGTTCTCAAATCCTGCACCAATCGATAAGTTCCATCAGATTTCCGTACTGGTAGAATTGGGGTATTATAAGGAGACATACATGGTTCCAATAGTCCATCTCTAATCAGTCCCTCAATTACTGGCTGCAGTCCCCATTTACCTTCTATGGAAATAGGATATTGTCGTTCACAGATAACGTCTCCTTTTCGTTTTAAATTTATTGTAAGGGGAGGGATCTGTAGCTTTCCACGATTCCCTTCTCTAGCCCATACTATAGGGTTTATCTCTCTCTCTGTGTCCTCTGTCAACATTGCCAGTTGTACAACTAATTCTTTTTCCTGAATTCCAATCTCCACTCCTAAAAGGATAATTAGGTCTCTCCCCAGTAAGTTACTTCCTATATCAGGGATATACAGCAGTTCCCCTGTAACCCTACCTTTAGGACCTTCTATCATCATAGGTTCAAATAGTGGAACAGTAAATCCTTCCCCTTTCACCCCCGAAACAGTAATTGACCGTGTTAACATTTCTACTTTCTTTGGTTTAAAATTTAGCGATGACCGTGCTGCCCTCGTATCTACTAGGAACACTACCTCTTCCCTACAGGGTCCCACTTTCAAGTTTATCAAGGGTTCCTGGTGGGCCCCCGAGGGCAGGAACCCCTGACACCCCTATTCTTCATCATAATTCATAAGCGGAATTGCCTTTTCTTCCCTTTGTAGATCAGGACACTCCTGCTTAAAATGCCCTATCTTTCCACAATAATAGCATCCTGCCTGTAGAGACTTCCATCTCTGCCCCTGTCGCTCAAACCCTCTATCAAATGTTCCCCCTTGTCCTCTCCCTCTTCCTCTTCCTCTCTGTCCTACATGCTGCCTCCTGCCGCTCCGGTTGCCCACTATCAGTTCCATTCTCCTCTTAATTACCTCATCCACCGTAGCTACCATCATTTTCGCCTTCTGTTTTTGTCTCTCATCCTCCCTCTTTACAAACACTTTCTGTGCCTCTCTCAACAATTCATCTAATGGTTTTTCGCTCCATCCTTCTATCTTCTGTATCTTTCTCTGTATGTCTGGCCATGTTTTTGTCACAAAATGTACTTTCAAAAGACCCTGTGCCACTGGGTCCTCAGGGTTCATTCCAGAGTATTTCCGCATTGAGTCCCTTAATCTTTGCAAGAAAGCTGAGGGAGTCTCCTCTTTCTCCTGTCTAATTTCAAAGACTTTAATCAAATTCTGTGACTTTGGAACTGCCTCTCTTATTCCTTTTAGAATCAGGTCTTTCAATTCCCTCATTTCTTCTCTATGCTCCGGGTTTTGGTTTTCCCACTGGGGATCTCTGAGGGGAAACTTCACCTCTCCCTGTCCAGCATCCCCATCTCCAATCGGGTGTTCCCTGTCCCATATTTTAATGGCAGCTCCTCGTATAAGTCCCCTCTCCTCCCCAGTAAATAGTATATTCAAAATAGACATTAATTCAGCCCAGGTATACAGACTGGGTCCCAAAAATTGATCAATTTGTTCAGACAACCCCACCGGATCCTCAACCAGGACCTTCATTTCCTTTTTAAATGTTCTGACCTCCCCACTGGTGAGGGGGGCACTTACAAACCCAATCTCTTTGTCCCCTATGGGTACCTCCCGAAGGGGATAAGTCATTACGTTTTTCCCCTTTTTCTTTTGTTTCCCCCCCTTAGACTTTGATTTAGATTCTCCGGAGGCCTCCTCTACATCTACTGTAGCTTCCCTTTCTTTTGCTGAGGATTGAGGGTCAGGAACAACAACATCCCCAGCCCCTGTCCCTTTGTTCTCCTCTTGTGAATCATCTGTTCCCTGTCTGTCTGTCTGTCCTCCTTCCCCTTGTTCACCTAACCTGATTTTATGGTACGGGAGGGGCAAACAGTTAAGAGGATCCCAGGGACTAGGTGGGGCAGAGGGGGAATCCTTTGTCTTTACTAACATCATTCCCAAACTGCCCTTCCAACAGGACGCATAATCCGCCTCCTCTTGACTAAAAGGTTGTTTTCCATTCACATACAACCCTAAATACTGACAGACCCAATCCTCGTCCGAACCATACTTTGGCCAGAAGACAGACGGACGAAGGATTGGTTCTTTGGTCCATACTAAACAACAATATTTAATCATTTTCTTTTTATCTTTTGCCCTTGTACAAGTATTACTTGTCCAATCCCGCAACATCCTCCCCGACGGACTTTCAGGAGGAATGTTACCAGGGACTTTTTCGTCCCTTACTCCATGACAGCTGCTCTGCCTACCCCCCATTTTCCCGGGGCCCTCGCTAGTCCCTCAGCGAGTAAATACCTCTTTTCCCGGCCACCAAGGCAATACTTAAAAGTCTGTTTTTCTTACCTTGGTCCGTGCACAGAATTGTCTGGCCCCTTTTGTCACCGTATCTTCTATCGAGCTCCTATCACTGTCTGATTCAGATGTCTCTCTTATAGGATTCACCTCAGTCACCCAAGGGAGCAGACCAAACCGGGACACGAGACCGCTCCTCAATGGGGAACGGGACGTGTCTTCCCAGTGTCCAAGGCCAGCCACTCCCCCCGGTGATGGAAGAAAATCCCGGACGAGCCCCCAATTGTGAGAAATAAAAGCTCACTCACTTTAATAATTTCAGTCCGAGATCAAATTTCTGAACAGCAGCGTCGTTTTATTTGTACACCTGCAGGTGGGTGCTTTGTCTAATTGCCAGGTAAGGCAATGACAAAATGCACAGTATATCCCAAAAAACCCTTGCAATTTATACTGTTTTTTCCCATATGTTTTCCTTATTCCATTGTCTGTTCCCTGCTTCGCTTACGTCACTCATTTCCTTAAGACTTATCCCACAACTTCTGTTTATCCTGTCTTGTCCGTGACTCTTATCTCTGACTCCCATAAGGGTGTTTGACGTCAGTCTATTGTAGATTATTGATTAGGCATATCTTTTCTTCTATCAGCATCTATTTCCATCCAGAGGCCACTTTGACCTCTTTGATTAGGGTTTGTTCCTGTGTCTCCGAGTAGGGGGAAACAGATGCTTTCCTGTTTGCCCATATATCCACCATTGTTCTGTATTCACGTCTCATGCTAACATATCCTTTCTTTTTGCTGAATATGTATTTTCTCATTCCTGTTCTGTATCAGAATTTATACTTGCAGAAATAACATTAATTCATTTATATCCCACAGAGACTTTATTCAGTTCACAGAAAAGGAAGGAAACCTCATCATAGGAGTCAGAATAAAGGCAGGACTAGTTTACTTAATGCAAAAAGAGGAGGAATCACTCAGTAAAACCATCACAAAACAAGAATGGTTTAATAAAGCCAAAACACAGTAGAATTAATGCAGTAAAGTCTCAAAAGGGGGTAAATCCTCCATTTACTCATGAGAGGTGGGAATAATTAATTTTAGCTGCGAGAAGGCAGTGCTATGAAGTTTAGTAGAATAATCATGAATTGAAAAGCAGAGTGTGGTTCCTTTAAGAGATAAAATACTTTTTAAGCTTAGCGTTAAACAGAGAAAGAGTCTATGAGCAGATGGGGAATAGTACAGAGTTCTAAAATGGAAACACGTAACAATTGGCTTTGCTAATGAATACCTTAGGCTTATTTTGATGACTTTGAATTTGGCCAAATAATTTAAACCAACACTCAGCAGTTCAAAGCCAATTGAATTTAAAAAGTGATGTTGACAACCAGAAACCAATCATGTTATGAGAATTTGTTGCATCATTGGTGATATTTAAGGAAATATTTTTGGAAAATTAAGAGTCAACTACCATCTGAACAGAGAGTAAACCTGCCATTGGAGAAATACAAATCTGGCTCTCGCACAAAATCTCCATGCTCTGTATGAAAAAGCGCCATCAATCCTTCTATTCATAAATGGTATCACAAAATGTTCAGCTAAAATTCCAGACAACAGAATTCAGGAGACTGAGAAGGTGTTTCAGACAGAGGAGAG
The DNA here is from genome assembly GCF_037043375.1 of Chiloscyllium plagiosum. Taxonomy (NCBI): domain Eukaryota; kingdom Metazoa; phylum Chordata; class Chondrichthyes; order Orectolobiformes; family Hemiscylliidae; genus Chiloscyllium; species Chiloscyllium plagiosum. Next base: position 50,067,459 of record NW_028270154.1, on the reverse strand, counting down.
AGAGGAGAAAAGCTGGAGAGGTTAGAAGAACATTCTGGAAGACAAATGCAGTGTGAACTTTGAGAGATTAGGTTTTAATTTATTATTTTGTTATTTAAGTGGGGCTTGTATCTATTCAAACACCATCCTATTAGAATCTTGTTTTATTCAGGAATAGATAATTTATCGGTTTGTTAGTGGTTCTGCGAATTTATTCACTGTTGGGAGTTAGATAAATAAATTGTTACTTGTCACTTGTAATGTGGAGATGCCAGTGTTGGATTAGGGTTGACAAAGCTAAAAATCTCTCAAGACCAGGATCTGTTGGACTATAATCTGGTGTTGTGCGATTTTTCAATTTGTTATTTGAAAGTGAGTATCATGGATTCCATTTCATGTAAATACTCTCTTTTAATACAGATTGGGGATAAGAGGTAGTTTATACCATTTTTCACACCTCATCAGATTACAAGGCGAGGCAATCTTTTCTGGGTGTTTTGGTTTTAATTATCAGAGGGTTGTCGACCACTGCTTCATAACAGGCAGCAATCCTCCAGCTTAACTGTGAACAGGCAGCAATCCTCCATTTTAGCAGCAAAATACAGCAAGCCCTCCAGACTGCCACCTAAAAGCAGCCATTGTGCTATTGCATCAAACTAAAATTGTTTTAATCAAGCAATATATATTGTATGATTTTATATATAATCCTATCAGGAAGACATAGTATGAGAAATGATATTGCCAGGAAGATTTAATTTTAGAGGTCGACCAAATGGACACAAAATCGGACATGTTGGGGGAAAAATAATTTGAGATAAAGAATAGTTTCCAATTTAGATGCAGAATAAGGAGCTAAACAAAAATATACTTCTTTAGATAACTGGAAGTATAGCTGATGATATAGCTCACAAAGGAGCAAATGAAGCAATAGATACCTTTTGACAAAGTTACAAGAGCTTTTGACAGTTACTTCAACCTTGGAGCTGACAAACTTATTGTAACGTGTGACAAAGCTACTCCTTTAACAAGACTATTTTGTCCTTGGCTTTTTTTTTAAACAGAGAGGTCATAAACGAAACTGACTCCGAATAATCTGGGGGTTGAAGGGTTTTAGGGCCAATTTGATAATAGCTACCAGATACTGCCTCAGGCAAAAGACTTTCAAGTTTTAAAAAGACACTTGTATAATGAAAGGGGTGTTGCCAGTTCCCCCAGCTCAGCTTTACCCGAGTTTGGTCTTTTATAGTGGAAAGGCTGTTAGACCTATAGAAGCAGGTTCAGGCTGGTACTCTCTCTCTGACTTCTATCCTTTAAGAACTTGTGTTTGATTTTAACTTTTGTGACAAGGGGTGTTGATGCAAGTAGTTGGAACAGCATCATTAAGTTGGGATAGTCTGTTGGGTTTTCGGAGCGGTTGTTATTCTGCATTCTGTTTTCTGTTGTTTATGTTTCATTTAGTAAGTTTGCAAATAAATTCTGTTTTGTTTAAAACTAAGTAGTTTGACCAGCTGATTCTCTCCTGGAATATCCACTTTACACCTGCTTAAAACAACTATCTCAGTTAGGGACGAGGTTACCTTCTTCAAATGTTTTGAGGGCTCTAGCCTGGTCCATAGTGGACTGGGGGCTCTTTGTGGGATTTGTTCTGTCGTTTCAAATTGGATCAGAGGTATTGAACTTGAAGGCAGTGAGTGGTAGGTGTTCGTATCTGTAGTTTTGGGTGTTGACTTTGGTTGGTTTAAACAGTGCTTGGGATAGCAATGGCTCTTTCAGTCACTCAAGAGTTTTCTGGGGTGGAAGAAGTGACTTTGGGGGTTTTGCAAAAGTTGATGAAGACCAAGCTGGTGGAATTAGCTGACAAGCTGGAGTTGGAGCTGCCTTCTTCTGTGAGGAAAGGAGAGATAATTACAGCAGTATTTCAACATTTAAATTTGCTGGAAACACCATCAGAATCTTTTAGAGGTGGCTGAAATTCAATTGAAATGAAGCAGTTTGGGTTAGAAGCAAAAGGCAAGGAATTACAATTAAAAGCAGAAGAGAGAGTTTGAACCTCAGAAATTGGCACTTAGACAGGAGTTCAAAAATTTACTTTCTCGAGTAGGGAGAATTCATGTGGAAGAGCAGAGAGTTAAAATGGTAAGATTAGCAGCCGAAATGGTTGAGGTTGAGTTGGTCCATAAAGTAAAGTTTGGCTTCCAGAATAATTTTCAATTGGTGTGGGACAGAAACTGGGGGAAAAAGACAACATAATCTAAGTGAGTTACAGGGTCTGGAGCTCACCCATAGTAATGGTGCCAAAACCAGATGGTACCCAACAGTTATGCATGGACTATTGCAAAGTCAATGCAGTTACAAAGACTGATGCATATCCAATTCCACATTTTTAAGACTGTGTTGAGAAGGTGGGACAAGCAACTTCTATTTCCTAGTGCTTAGAGGTACCTTTGTCAGAAAGAGCAAAGTTAGTGTCTGGGCTACCTTCTTGAAATGTTTTGAGGGGTTTGGCCTGGTCCACAGCAAATGGCCATATTTAATGGGAGAGTTCAGCATCCTTTTTTAGTTTACTTACAGTGTGGAAACAAGCCCTTCAGCCCAACAAGTCCACACCGACCCTCCAAAGAGCAACCCACCCAGACCCATTCCGCTACACCTAACACAACGGGCAATTTAGCATGGCCAATTCACCTAACCTGCACATTTTTGGACTGTGGGAGGAAACCGGAGCACCCGGAGGAAACCCACACAGATACTCTGAGAACATGCAAACTCCACACAGACAGTTGCCTGAGATGGGAATTGAACCCGGGTCTCTGGCACTGTGAGGCAGCAGTGCTAACCACTGTGCCACTGGAATCTATAGATAATTTAATGTTTGCTACAGATTAATGGAGAAATGCAGCTATGGTAACATCAAGTCAAAAAATCATAAAAATAAACAAATTCCTATCGGTCATTGTCAGATTTATTGAGTCCAAAGAGGATCTGACTCAGAATAAAACCATTCAGATAACAAGTGAAGCAGCAGTTAAGTGACATCAATCATTCTTCGGGGTGAGATCAACTTTAGCACAGTAGGTCAAAGTCAATTTAATTCTTAAGTGGCCAACCAAAAACAACACAAGAACCCAATACAATGAGTGAGCCAGGCACCAAACATTGGAAGTCCTGTTCAGTCACAGGCATAGTTAGTATGCAGTTATTAAAATTGATTGCTTTATCTGTCACACAATAGTTTCTTTCAGAACATGTCGAAGTCAATAAAGTTTCATAAAAAGCAGCAAAACAAGTTGCTGCCTACACAGAAATTAATGTTTTCGAACAGTTGCTCTATCAAAGGAAACACTCAAAGTGTCACAAGGAAAAATAAGTGATTGAGACCTGACATTTTGGCAAGGTGGCTTTGGTGCCAATGGTCTTCACAAATTTCAAGTTAGACATCATGGCGAGTGTCAGTATATTATTCAACAGTGTTTTCTAAATGATGATTTACTGTCTTTAGCTGACAACAGTGTACCTATATGGTTTGGGATGCCCTCTAATGTAGGAAATGCCAAATAGTAAAAAACCAATATGTAATTTACAATCAAGAATTCTCACTCTTGAGAAGGAAGGCAGGTCTAGCCCTCAAATTGCTTCAAATGAGGGAGAGAGTTAAACAATATAAAGTTATAAAATGATTTATCAGGGAAGAGCTTTCCCAGGTAAAACCAGTCAAAGGACAACCAGAAAAATATTTCCTTGAGCATCTAGGCCCGAGGAATTTAAAGAGAATATATGTTGAAATTAGTTATGTTGGCATAAGACATTTTTTTTCTCATACTGTCACTTTACTGTGGTTAGCAGAAATGTCTTCCACTGCTATCAATTCTGAAGAATGCTCAAATTGTAAGAGCTGACAAAAATTTGCAAGGAAAAAGAACAAACAATGTAATATCCAATGATTGGCACACCTCACTGGAGCCAAGTGATGAACCTAAACCTATTGGAACTCAGATTGCTCATACCTTAGTGAACATATAGCCAAGACAGATTCAAGTCTGAGTTAGTTACTGAGGTCAATTGGAAGAGACAAGTTCAAGCAGACTATTTGACTTCCTGAACTTCCAAGTAAAAATTCTAAGTAACTGTGACAGAGATTATGCCAAGCTGGAACTGATCCTCAAATAACAGAACTGACTAAATGAACATGTTGGTTTCACCAATAAAGCAATCACCTGAGGGTGAATGAAGGAGCCCAGACTGATCAACATTGAATTATAATGGTTGCATACTTCAATGCGGTTCTATGGATTGATTGGAAATTTTTTTTTTTAAAAAGAGTTGCATCCAACTCTGTGGAAACCACCATTGGGAAGATATTGCCAATATCGAACATTTACGAAGCTGAAATGAGCAATTTCCTCAGTTGCAATAATGAAACCATACTCCATTTTTAAAAGAAGTCCAAGACATTAAAGATGCTGAAGTTTCAGTCACCTGTCAGAAGGAGAATCAAAAACAACTGTCTTCCACTCAATAAATGACCTGTCTTCCAAGTCTGAAGAGAATGCATTCCGGGAGAATGGAATCATCCAGATCTCATGAGTTTGTGAAGTTACAGGCTTGGTGTGGTGGGAGGTAGGATAATGTTGTTAAAATTAAATACTGAAAGGAAATGGACTTTGGAGGTGGTGGGGCATGGGGAAGGTGCTATAGATTGGTTTGAATGAGTTAATATCAAAGAATGCTCTAAATGTCTCTCAACATGGATGTGGTCAGAGCAGTTTCAGATCTTAAAAGAGTGAGATCTGACATCTGGTGTCCTCAGCATTTATCATACAAATGTAACCTGGAACATGTTGCAAATATGCAATGAACTGTATCTTCTCAACCGCAGAGACTCTTCTAGTTAGACAAAGACGTTTTCCTCTCCCATATTAGATCAAGCACACTTGCCCCCACCCCCATTTGATTTATTTGCACTCGAACGTTGCTGCTGCCATCCTCTTTATCACAAGTAGCAGCTCAGACAACATGATGAGGTAGTATGCCCAGACAACATAGCCCCGAAATTGCCTAGTTCATCGTTTTTATGTCAGCAGTGAATTGATTGATATTTACATTTTCTAATCAAACCATTCAGAGTTGTCATGGTGGAGCAGGTGGACTTGGGCCCGGACTACCTGGATCAGAGTTAGAGACACGACCACTGTTCCACAAGAGCCCTTTGAATTGATTGAGATTCAATTTTAACCTTGTTCATCTGACATGAATCAGCTGACCATTTATATGGTACATTCTTGCTGATTCTGTATCCACTGACAGTTTTTAGTATTTTTTTTTAAACAAAACCTCTTCAGACTGTTATGACACATCTGAACAGGTGGAATTTGAACCTGGACCTTCTGGTGCAGAGACTAGGACACAACCATTGTGCAATAAGTGCCCTCCCACTGTCCATTTTAACTTTGCTGGTTTTGAATTAGGACAAGGTGCCATCACATGCAAGCATGTATTCTGTTTAAATGTCAGCTCTAATGGTGGTATCTAGCCAATGCTATTTTAACAGGAAATATCTCAAATCCTGCTGAAACCTGAACCCAATGTTACAAACAGGTCAGCTTAGTGTATGAGTTAGTATAGCTAATTTTTTTTTTTTAAAAAGGCTGCTCAGCTATAGCTCAGTGTTTCAGAGGATTATTTTCTGCCGGGTTTATTTGCTTTCACATTTTCTCAATCTTGTCATCTTCAGTAAGCTTTCGGTGCTTGTTGTGAATGTTATTCTTGCTATGTTATCCTCAAAACATGTAGGGCTTGAACATATAATAGAAGTGGTGGGATAGGATGATGTAGCAGATGGACTGACATGATGAAATTCAAGGTAAGTGCAAATGTGATGTGTAGAATTTGGCACTACTGTCTTAAGCCAGTTTTATTTTGAGCGGAAGGTGGAGAGCAGATATTCCTTCTCCCTTAATAAAGGTCTACAGGAATGTAATTTAAAACAAAAGGGGAATCCACTGAATAATTTATTTTTCAAACAACTGCTGTACAAGATCACTTTGAGGCATATCATTGCTTTAAGTAGGTGTTGGGGGTCACATTAACCCCTTCCCCGGTGACTTTTTTTGGCGAAAACGTTTCATTTTCAGACGAATTTTTAATTGCTTTTTTATAGTATTTTTAATGCTGATTATGGAAATAACTTTTGTTTTATCTATTTCCAATATTTTACTTGAAATTTTATTTTGAAGATACCATTTTTGGCAAAAGAAAATTGGTCTTTCAAGTAGTTCATCTTTCGACCAGTTCATTTCTTGATCTGGCATTTTCACAATACCCCCCAAGCATTTTCAAGGCGAAAAACACACAAATTTCTGCCTTTGTTACAGGGCGCCACATACAATCTCTTTCTCCAGTTTGTTCAGCAAAGCGATTAGTTTCGTCCACAACTCGATCAATAATTCTGTTGTCACATAGAAGACTAAAAAAATCCAAAGGAGTCATATCAGCTGTGTCTTGATCAATTGATATTCCAGGATTTCCAGTGAATGGGAAGTGTGGTGGTGGAGGAAGCGTGCATTCTTCTGACACCACATGTTGACACCAAATTCGTACCTCCACCTCCTCTCCCGCCTCCTCTCCCGCCTCCTCTCCCGCCTCCACCTCCACCTCCACCTCCACCTCCACCTCCACCACCTCCTCCACCTCCCCTGAGAGAGAATAGCTGTTATCAGACGAGCTTGCACTCTCCTCTGATGTATCCAAGTTCTTAATAGACGGTCCATACCCATTGTCATCTTCTGAGCTCGACAGCTGGGCGTAATTTGTAAAAAAAAAACAGAAAAAAACGAATGACAGTGTGTGCCCAAAAGCAGTGCGTCGATGCTTCTTGCAATGCCTGAGGCAGAAGAGACACAGCTACCAGACGTATGAGTCACCGTGTTTACTTGTTTCTAGCCGAGAAGGGCCCAGAAATGCCGAGAATTGACGTATAAACTCGTCTGTGGCTGTTTTGAAATTATATGTTTTGGACGAGTTTACTCGTTGCACTCTGAAAAAGACAAATTGAGTGAAGACAAGTTAACTCGTCTTTGCCGGGTAAGGGGTTAATAACTGGCAGGGCTACAAGTGAATATTTTTAACACCAAGCTTGAGCGTGGCTCTGACTTGGATTTCTTATCGAAAATATACTTGCTATCTATCACTTCACCTGAAGCTAGAAATCATGTCACCAGAGAAAATCAACTCCAAACGTATGGATAAATATCATTTTTTTTTCTAATTTTGAACCTTGCTGTCAAACTATTCACTATTAAGATGATCACTTCAAGCAATAAAATATAAACTGAACTTCTCATGTGACTGGGAAAATTGTCAAGGGCAATAACTACATAAGCTCTTTAGCTATCAATCATATCAATGTCATTTTTTTATTGAGCAGGAAATAACTTCCAAAATAAGTCAATTATCATTGTAAGATTGACAGTGTTTTAAAATCCGACTTCATTGACATTAAGTTTGCATTGGCATACGTTTTAATGGTGTACCTCTTCCAAGATGGTGGCTGAGTAGGATTCCTTACCCGGAGATTGTCCTCTGTCTCTTTTGTGTTTTTTTTTATTCCTTCTTTTTCTTCTTGATGATGAGCTTAACTGCTGGCATGGCCTCAGCATGGATTTCTAGCCTGGATGGTTCCAGAGTAGTCTCCCTGTCTTGAGATCCCCGAGGTGAAATCCTGCATGGTCAGGAGTCGAGGCTAGGACTATAGGCTAGGTGCCTGTGTGATCTAAAATGGTGCCATAAGGGGCAACTTGTAAACATTTCACTATACTCATTTGAGTACATGCAACAATAAAGCTAACTCTAATTCTAGCATGATACTTCTTCCAGTTTAGAAATGTTACAAAAGCAGAACTTTTGTTTTTGAAATATCAAGATCAACTATATATTGAATTGCAGAGCAGGTTCAAGGGGCTATTGCCTATTCCAGCTCTGTGTTTATGTTTTAACTGATTAACTGCCCTTTCTTACAACAATGTGGAGCTAATTGCATGGAGATTTGTACCACTTTAAAAAATAAACTCAAGTTACTTTATTTCCCATCCAAGCTATCATAATATTGTTTGTGCCTATAAAGGTTTGTGATACAGTGCAGCCTTACAAGAGTGGTTGTATTTTGCGGAGAAAGTAATTTCCTCATGATAAGAGGACTACAGTTTGCAGTTCTAAATAGCAAACTGGACTTAGTCATGAATTAGCAAAATGTATCAGAAGATCAGTAAGGCTTTGCACATTTTCCTGCCATGAAACTGATAACTGATCAAAGGTGCTGTCTTGTCATCTTGTAATGGTTAAGTATTTATGGATTACCCTGAAATGCATAGATACAGATTAAATGCGTTAGATTGAACTCTGTAATATTATAGTATTTGGCTTATGTAAAGGTTTTAATTAATTTTAAGTAATTTAAATATAATAAATTAAGAATGAAGAATTGCACATGTCTTGGTTTATAACTGATTATATTGTTGTTGCTATATTGTCAAGATATAGAGCAACATGGTGGATTGGTGATTAGCTCTGTTGCCTTACAGTGCTAGGGTGTGGGGTTCGATTCCATGCTTGAGCGACTGTCTATGTGGAGTTTACATATTCTCCCTGTCCCTGCATGGATTTCCTTCCACAGTCTAAAGAAGTGTAGGTTAGATGGATTGACCATGGTAAAAGTGCAGCATTATGGAGGGAGGGTGGGTAATTTGGTGGGAGATTAGGATGATCTTTGGAGGGTTGGTGCAAATTTAATGGGCCAAATGGCCTCGCTCCTCACTGCAGGGATTCTATAATACTATAATCTGCAGCAACATATTTGATATTTCCGTATGGCTGGTTCTGCAGATAGATTCAAGGGGATGTATAATACAGGTGAACAGTATGGGCAACTTTCCGTGAGATGTGATCCCGTATAGGTGGTGGTCAGAGGCCTGACCTACTCACTCCATGCTCCTGCTCCACTTGCTTCCTCCTCTCTCTGGACTGCTGCTTCCTCTCACCTTCAGCTTCCTTTGGGCTCCTTCTCTGTGTGTCTGCTCTCTGTAGTGTGCTTCTTAATTATGCCAGCTCTACGTCTTGGCTCCCACCTTCCTCCCCAGACACACGTACCTTCACTCAGCCTGGATCCTTATGTCTTTTATGTGTTTCTGCCAAGGATGAACACTCCAGTGAAAAGCAGCCACTCCTATCTCACTGACATCTAAGGAGATAGGTATTTCTGAAAAGCAGTATTGAAACACTCTTTGAGCCACATTTTCAAATTAGTTTTAATATATATAATTATAACCGAGCTGGAGCCCACTATTATTATACCATTTAAAAAACAAGCTTTGAGTCAAAAATTGTTTGAGAACTCTTGTGTATGGTACTGGTCAAAAACACATGCAGTTTTAAGTGCATATTTTTTGGTCCTGAGAATTTGCCTCTGATTGCGAACATGCTTATGTAGCAGTACCTTATGAGGTGTAAGAATTGAACAGCTGTCAGCACTGCATTCATATGTCTATTATTTTCAATTGTTCCTCTTTCCTTTTTCCCCTTTTGTATTATGAAGGCAGGAAAATTGAGTTTCCCTAATATTAGTGAATTCATTCGATTTAAAGCAATGCTTATTTTCACAATATTACACTTTGTCAGCGATTCCTTAACCCTTGCTTTTAGAGAAAAGGCAATGTTTTTTGTTGAAATAATGCACAATAGAAGCTGTAAATACTGAATATTTTATTGACAAATATTACACATAATATTAACTATGCAGCAGTTTTAATAATAGAGGGCTTTCACCATCATCAGAATACCTCTTTTATATGAAAATTGATTTGCTTAACTGGAGGTTGAAAGGAGGAAAGTAAAAGCTGGAGGAGCAGCATTCTACCCAAATTTTATCAGGTCAAAGAATGGTGTGTCGGGTATTGTCAAAGGTTGAAGGTTTGGCTAGGCTTTGAAACACAATCTGTTCACTGTTCAAATAAACAAGTTGTGACAATGAAACTCCTTCAACAAACTGGAATTTCACATCTTATGACTTTTACACATTCAGCAAACAAGGTGACTTCAGAATTTGAAATTACCAAATATCATTTGAAAATGAAAAAGTGGACAGTGATTGGAAGTTTCATCATATCAAAAAATACCCATGAAAATAATAACCGGAAGTTCTGAACAAGTTTAGGTGTGAGCGCTTCTCTGAACAGAAGTTAAAAGTATGATTCTTCATAGCTCTTGAAGCTTGTTGTGGAGAAACTAAGTCCTGTATTAGAAATTAGAAATGGACTAAAACCGGCCAAATGTGCATCCCCACACATTTGTCCAAGCAACAACCCCAGGACCACAAAATGAGGTGGTTTTAAAATGCACAGGCAAAGCCTGTATGTCACCATTCACCCTGCGTTGGTACTAGTAGTGTTAGATATATTGGGAACCCAGCTACCAGTGATGCCTTTTGCAACTGCAGAAATTATACTTGTGTTGTACCCGTTCAGACGTAAAACAGGAATTGACTCAGGAAGGCAGACCGAGGCCAGCATAGTTTAAAAAAAAATAAAAAATGTGCTGAATGATTTGGCAACAGTTTACATGGCAGGAATGTCACAGAGTCATATAGCACAGAAACAAACTCTGTGGTCCAACCCATCCACGCTGACCAGACATCCAAATCTGACCTCATCCCATTTGCCAGCATTTACCCCATATCCCTCTCGACCCTTTCTGCTCACATACCCAACCAGATGCCTTTTAAATGGTGTTTCTACCATTTTCTCTGGCAGTTCATTCCTTGCACACACCACTCTCGGCATAAAAACGTTACCTCTCAGGTCCCCTTTAAATCTTTCCCCTCTCACCTTCAACCTTTGCCATACAGTTTTAGATTTCTCCCACCCTAGGAAAAAGATCTTGGCTAACCATGTTATCCATGCTCCTCATGATTTGATAAGCCTCTATAAGGTCACCCCTCAGTCTCCGATGCTCCAGGAAAATAGCCACAGCCTATTCAATCTCCTCCTCTGTAACTCAAAATCTCTGGTCCTGGCAACATCCATGTAAATCTTTACTGAGCCCTCTCAAGTTTAAAAACATCATCCTTATAGAAGGGAGACCAGAATTGAATGCAGTATTCTAAAAGTGACTTCACCAATGTAGTCTATAGCCACAATTTGAAGTTCCAACTCCTTTTACTCAACGTTCTGAGCAATGAAGGCAAGCGTACCAAATGCCACCTTTACCACCCTGTCTACCTGCTACTCCACTTTCAAGGAACTATGTACCTGCACCCCTAGAACTCTTTTTAAGGCAACAATCTCTAGGGTGTTGGGAGTGGATTAATTGTGTGTAGGTGTGTCGGCCTCATCTCAGTTCTAACATTCGTTAATTCAAAACGGGGTGGGTGGGGGGTGTCGAAGTGTGTCAATGCTTTGGCACCATCAGAGGTGTCAATGATTAAAATTTAGATAGCAAGTTGAAAACTGGCCAAAAGACCAAAATGATGATAATGGTTACAAAGATGTGTTAACAGAATACCAAGTTGCAGCTGAAATGGAGTGTGTGTGTGTAGCATCAAAATGACTGATTTCATTGACTCTGACTCTGTCTCTGGTGTGGAGTGCTGCATACAATGCTTTCTTGGGGAGATTGTCTTTAACCATCCCTTTCACTTCAGGACTGCTGTGCACTGAGGCCTACCTCTCCTGGCCAGAATTACTGGGCCCAGCTGTGGGGTAGTTTATTTTAGTTCTCTGTAATTGATGGTGATCAACCAGGAGCTGTCTGCTTTCTTAAATGGCCATATTGTTGAGTTATTCTAGATGGGTTAGAGCATGGGACTCCTTACCTTAACAAGCTGTTGACAACTTTGGCCTCCTCCTGCTTGGGTAAAGTACATTGTCTTTCTGGCTTTGGGGAGAAAGTGAGGTCTGCAGATGCTGGAGATCAAAGTTGAAACTTTATTGCTGGAACAGCACAGCAGGTCAGGCAGCATCCAGGGAACAGGAGATTTGACGTTTCGGGCACAGGCCCTTCTTCAGGAATGAGCAGAGAGTGTTCAGCAGGAGAAGATAAAAGGTAGGGAGGAGGGACTTGGAGGAGGGGCGTTGGAAATGTGATAGGTGGAAAGAGGTCAAGGTGAGGGTGATGGGTCGGAGTAGGATGGAGGCGGAGAGGTCAAGAAGAAGACTGCAGGTCAGGAAGGCGGTGCCGGGCTGGAGGGATTCGGCTGAGACAAGGTGGGGGGAGGGGGGATGAAGAAACTGGTGAAGTCCAAGTTCATCCCCTGTGGTTGGAGGGTTCCCAGTCGGAAGATAAGACGCTCCTCCTCCGACCGCCGCGTTGTTGTGGTTTGGCGGTGGATGAGTCCAATGACCTGCATATCCTCGGTGGAGTGGGAGGGGGAGTTGAAATGCTGTGCTACAGGGTGGTTGGGTTGGTTCGTCCGGGTGGCCCAGAGGTGCTCTCTGAATCGCTCCGCAAGTAGGCGGCCTGTCTCCCCAATATAGAGGAGGCCACACCGGCTGCAGCGGATGCAGTAGATGATGTGGGTGGAGGTGCAGGTGAATCTGTGGCGGATATGGAAGTTTCCTTTGGGGCCTTGGAGAGAAGTGAGGGGGGAGGTGTGGGCACAAGTGTTGCACCTCCTGCGGTTGCAAGGGAAGGTGCCGGGAGTGGAGGTTGGGTCGGTGGGGGGTGTGGATCTGACCAGGGAGTCGCGGAGGGAGTGGTCTCTACGGAAAGCTGATAGGGGAGGGGAGGGAAATATATCCTTGGTGCTGGGGTTTGTTTGGAGGTGGCGGAAGTGACGGCGGATGATGCGCTGTACATGGAGATTGGTGGGGTGGTAGGTGAGGACCAGTGGGGTTCTGTCCTGGTGGCGGTTGGAGGGGCGGGGCTCAAGGGCGGAGGAGCGGGAAGTGGAGGAGATGCGATGGAGGGCACCGTCGACCACGTCGGGGGGGAAATTGCGGTCCTTGAAGAAGGAGGCCATCTGTGTTGTACGTATTTTGAACTGGTCCTCCTGGGAGCAGATGCGGCGGAGACGAAGGAATTGGGAGAATGGGATTGCGTTTTTACAGGGGGCAGGATGGGAGGAGGTGTAGTCCAGGTAGCTGTGGGAGTCGGTTGGTTTGTAGTAGATGTCCGTGTTGATTTGGTCGCCTGAGATAGAAACAGAAAGGTCTAGGAAGGGGAGGGAGGAGTCCGAGACTGTCCAGGTGAATTTGAGGTCGGGGTGAGAGGTGTTAGTGTAGTGGATGAACTGTTCAACCTCCTCGTAGGAGCACGAGGTAGCGCCGATACAGTCATCAATGTAGCGAAGGAAAAGATGGGGGGTGGGGCCAGTGTAGTTGCGGAAGATGGATTGTTCCACATACCCTACGAAGAGGCAGGCATAGCTGGGGCCCATGCGGGTGCCCATGGCTACTCCTTTTGTTTGGAGAAAGTGGGAGGATTGGAAAGAAAAGTTGTTCAGGGTGAGGACCAGTTCGGTCAGTCGAAGGAGGGTGTCGGTGGAAGGGTACTGGGCGGTACGGCGGGAAAGGAAGAAGCGGAGTGCTTTGAGTCCTTCGTGATGGGGGATGGAGGTGTACAGGGACTGGGTCTAGTCCACCTATCACTACATCACACCCTATACAATCACAGTCATGTTTGTGCCTGGCAAACGTAAACTTCAGCTCTGTGAGCATTTCATATACTGATGGGACCTTTGCCATTTCAATGGGTCCAATCCACAGTTCCCCAAGGTACATAGTATCCAACTCGGGGTACAAGTGGGATTTCCACCAATAAATTTGGCTGAGATCTCCCCCATCAAATCAACTGCTACTCGTCCCACCCATCCATCCAGCAGCATGGACTGGGATCTTGAGCCTGGCTTTAGTGGTGGTGCTAAGTATCTTTTGCAGTGTTAGAAGAGTCTGACCTAGGTTACTGAAGACTCCTGAGAACTGTGTCCAAAAGGACCTAGCAAAAGCAGTTGTGTGCTCTTCC